>NW_026733262.1:0-117500 GCF_028476545.2 Physella acuta
GATTGTTGTAAGAAATAGTGTTTTCACTTTTAAAATTGTGTGTGTATAGATTTCAACATAAACATTTGTCATGTAGGCCTACCTAGTTTAATTGTTACAAAGTTACAATTCAACTCTGGGATCATTATATTAAATTATCATTATGTAATAAAAAAATTACTTCATGTGAATCACACATTAATGTTTGTTACTATTAAACAAAATAATTTCTTACACAACCAACATCAAATCTAATAAAAAAGAAAAAACAAATTCACCCCACACAACAAAACAGTTACATTACTTTTTTATGAACAAAGGTTATGATGGTACTGTTTCTGTCATTGTACCTGTTTTGAAACCAAAATGTATATCTTTTGTATCATCAATGACAGCTAAACATTTTTATCTCTTGTGTGAGCTCAGCATCTAATCCAGTTTGGCCACCCATTGAGTCAGCTGTAGCAGTCTTAAATAAGGAATTTTATCTGTCTGGGGTGCCCCCCCCTCCCCCCAGTTTTGCCATAAAATGGCATTTGTGCTACTGCTTGCCAGTTCAGTGATACAAATACCAACAAGATGCAGCAGCAACTTTCAAAAAATCTTTAACAAAGTGAATATGTTGTAACATCAATGCGCTTCTTGTTTCCTCACATTTGTCACAAGCTCCAAACAAATCCATCAGTGTATGTGTTCTAATCAGACAACATAACTTATCAGACAATACCGCTCATACATTCATCTGTAAAACTAAGTGACAACAGGAAAACAGACAAATATTTTCAAAGGTTTATTTGATCCAAACTGAACATGATAATCCCACTGATAAAACACAATCCACTTACACTAACAGAACATCTCTTTCATCAATACAACTCTCATTAGTTCTACAGCACTGTTTAAAAAAAAAGAACTACAATTAAACGGCATTATCTTTTCCAAAAGGAAAAAAAAAATCACTTTTATTTCTTAGATTAAATATTATATTTGTAGACAAAAAAAAGGTACTAAAATCTCAGAATGACTTCACTCACCCCCAACTAAAAACATTCCACATTAATCTGACAAAACCCATAATCTGTGTATGTCCCACATTCAGTGCTTTAAAACAATAATCCCGCAGTATAAAAAAAACACAAGTATCAAAAAGAAGCAAGTGAATGGCTGTTGTAACAAGCATTAAAAAAAATTATGTTTATCACAGACTCCTCTGGTCAAACACTTCTAGGAAACTCATTGCATAAGTCATCATTGTTATATAGAAAACATAGGTACATATTTCATCCTTTGATGTAAGGGAAACAAAGGTACAAGAAATAAAAATGTAATGTGAAAAAGAATCAAGCTTTTTAATTTTTAAAAATTTGATTTGAAAAACACATTTGAAGGATTCTATTAATTTTGGCAGTCATTGTTTTGGATTTGCTGGAAGAAAATAGTCACATTAAAAAAGCAATGAAATAAATAGCAAAACATACCAGGATAGTGAATAGTCCCTCATTATGTACATGGTATGCTGGTACAAAATAAATATAAAATAAAACATGAGCTGGCACAAAAAAAAAACAATAAAATAAAAGGCAGTGGATGGAGGTTACATAGTAGCTTAGTATAAGGATGTCAGGCTTAGAACTCAACACTAGACCATCAAGATGTCAGGCCTAGCACCACAAGAATGGACCATCAGAATGTCAGGCCTAGCACCACAAGACTGGACCATCAGAATGTCAGGCCTAGCACCACAAGACTGGACCATCAGAATGTCAGGCCTAGCACCACACGACTGGACCATCAGAATGTCAGGCCTAGCACCACAAGAATGGACCATCAGAATGTCAGGCCTAGCACCACAAGAATGGACCATCAGAATGTCAGGCCTAGCACCACAAGAATGGACCATCAGAATGTCAGGCCTAGCACCACAAGACTGGACCATCAGAATGTCAGGCCTAGCACCACAAGAATGGACCATCAGAATGTCAGGCCTAGCACCACAAGAATGGACCATCAGAATGTCAGGCCTAGCACCACAAGACTGGACCATCAGAATGTCAGGCCTAGCACCACACGACTGGACCATCAGAATGTCAGGCCTAGCACCACAAGAATGGACCATCAGAATGTCAGGCCTAGCACCACAAGACTGGACCATCAGAATGTCAGGCCTAGCACCACAAGAATGGACCATCAGAATGTCAGGCCTAGCACCACAAGAATGGACCATCAGAATGTCAGGCCTAGCACCACAAGAATGGACCATCAGAATGTCAGGCCTAGCACCACAAGACTGGACCATCAGAATGTCAGGCCTAGCACCACAAGACTAGACCATCAAGTGTCAGGCCTAGCACCACAAGAATGGACCATCAGAATGTCAGGCCTAGCACCACAAGACTAGACCATCAGAATGTCAGGCCTAGCACCACAAGACTGGACCATCAGAATGTCAGGCCTAGCACCACACGACTGGACCATAACAGCACCAAAACAAACTGCCAAATGAAACAACTCAATACTACCTCCAACACAGAAGTATATGCCACCATATTATGTCTTACTTAAAAATAATTAATGATCTTGCATATTTATGGTTAATACTAATAACACCTCAAAAAAATAATACAATACTGACATAAAGAAAGCAGTAAAATACTGGGTACCACAGCAGATGTCTGGGCGCTGACTCTTACAGAGACAGGTTGCATAAACTCATCACAGAAACTCAGGCCAGCCGCACTAGTCTTATCACAAATTCCAGTTTCACTCAGGTTGTAAGTTCAGTAAAAAGTGTTAGTATTAATTAAAAATTTTTGTCTTACTAGAATAAAAAATGTGTATACCAAACAGACAAAACATATTATTTGGAGAGCTAAAAAAAAAACAACCCAAAAGTGTGTTAATTATTATGCAACCAGCTCAGATATCTTATAAGCCCTGTGCTTAGCTTTGTCTATGTTAAAAAAATTACACCCTGGTGTAGCCAGACAAAAAAACTTGAAGCTGTGAATGGAAGCAGCAACTGCTGGTGGTTGGGGAGGAAATCTATCAACCATACACAGAGTCTATTACAACAGTTCTAATATGGTGTTGACATGATGTGTACTCAGTTTTTGGGGTACACTAGTCCTGATGTACACTAGTCCTGATGTACACAAGACATGATGTAATGTACCTAAGTCAAGATGTGATCAAGCCCTGATGTATACAACACTTACGACTAACAAGAATTGTGACTGAAGGTACAAATAGCTTGAATGCTAATACTGAGGAAAACAAGCCTATTTACAAGTGCAGATATCAACCACCGTACCCTGGTTTTTTTTTATATGGAAGATAAAATACAGTAACCATAGCAACCACCAGCTCAACCCTCAAACAAAAACAGTTTTTCACCCAGTGCAACTTCTTTAAACTCCAGAATCAGATACACGATAGAAAACCCTCAAGAAATGACACTTAAGCTAGAAAAGTTGATATTAAGCCACAGAATTATACATAAGATGTAAAATTGTTTAAATTGGAGGCAAAAACATTTAGATTTCTTTAAAAAACACAATTTTCTCAACTAAATTATAAAAAAGTTCTGAAAATTTTGTCTTTTACAATTTGCATTTACAACAAAGCAATTGTTTGTAAATTCATGCAAGTGAAAGTTAGTGCTTCAACTTCAGACAGCATAGTTAAATAAATACATATATTTATAGCTTAATAAATTAATTTTTTTATTCAAATAAAAAATGAATTTAAAAAAATCTTCCACATCACAGCTTATTAATTTCTTTCTTTCATTATATTAATTATAATTTATGTACATGTATCTATTACAACTGTTGAAGAAAGTTTTTGTTAGTTACATTTCAAATGCAGTTTATCACAACCTAACTATCAACAATCAGCTACTGGTGTGTGAGAAACAAAATGGAATGTCAATGACCAAAGGAAACAACTGTATATGACCAGTGCCTCTACGACAGGTTTTAGTTGGGAAAACTTATCAATAAATAGAAAAAAAACTTGTGGTGCCTAGTGATGAATTGCATTTTGTTCTTTGAAAGGGAAAGAAGCTTCAAACAAAACATGAACTTGTCCCTGGTGTGGTGACTAGAAATTCTAGCTGGTCACAGCGTCTGCTTCACTCACCTCACTGGCACCCCTGGGGGGAAAAATGTTTTTGTTGTATGTCTGGAACACATTTTATACTCTCTAAACTGTTTTTAATAATCTCAGAATTTAATTAATTTAGAAGTACTATTATTAAGTGATTTTAATTCATTGAAAGGCAATAAATAAAATTAATTGAGTCACCATACAATAAATACAGTTATATTTTAGTAATAGTGAATGTGGGATGGGGGGGGGGGGGGGGGGGGAAGAGAAAGAGAGGTGACACAACCATAAACTGATGAGATGTTAGCCACATCACAATACTATATAAAAATATTTACAATGATGTTTCATCCCCAGGTCTTTCATTGTAAATTATTTAAAAATTCACTTAATATTGTCTTTATGTTTAGTGGTTGCCAACACATTTGCAATTTTTTCTTAACTGATAAGTTTTAAAGCAAAATAGTACAAGATGTTACTAAAAAGTGAAGAAACTTTAGAAATGTAAAAGAATGTAAGAATAATTAAAGTGTTGATTTACCCAACGGCTGGCTTTGATGCTACATCCTGCACTATTGGAGATGCTCCACCATTCTGCAGTAGTTTGGGTGACTCAGGTGATGTTGTGGGGGACGAGGCACCGGCAGCAGACTGACTAACCAGCTGGGACTTTACTTCACCAGCTGTTTTCAAGGTTTCTGACTGGGTAAGTTTGGGTGGGGTCTCTGGCTGGGGAAGTTTGGGTGGGGCTACCTCCCTGGGGGAGGCTGGAGCAGAGCTGTTGTCTTCCTGCAGCTGCATGTGATACTTGTATGTGTCGGTTGTGGGGATTATTTTACCTGTGACAGACACAAGAATCAAATCAATAGTGGCAACGAGTTTAATTTTCTAACATAATGAATGATATACAACTGTGAATGCCAGGAAAAAATGTAATTTATCAAAAAAAAAAAAAAAAATGACAACAGAATTATTAAACTTTTATGAAAAGAGATTAAAATTTGATTCATATGTTCAAGTCTCACCAGAAGTAAGGTTGAAAGTCCTCCCTTTGATCTGCTCTTTAGCAGGGGACCACCAGTTTAAGATGGAGCTAACTACAGGCACCTGGCGCAAAACACCCTGAATGAAAAGAAAAATTATTATTTTAAAATTTTAAAGGTAGCATGAATAGCATACTGACTGCTACACAGAAGTTGGGTGGAGGGAGGGGGAGGAAGAAGAAAGTCAAGTTAATTATAAAATTAAATAAGTAGCTAGTTAAAGATAAATGCGATATGTGTGCTAACCTCATGCAACAGTTTCTCTGTATTTTCCTTCTCCAGTTCCTTATTTGCCTCCTCTATTCCTTTCCTGATCATCTCTGACATAGACTCCAGGAACTGGGATAGAAAGTTAGTAAAACCATGCAAATATTTTAAATACAAACTTGTGAATACAGAATGTTTACTGGAACTGCTAATGTAACTCCATGTGAAAAAATATGTCCTACCTTAGAGCTCTCCTCCACGTCTTTACCAATGTTGTATACCAGAGAGACCAGCTCATCCACATCTGTGTCTGTGGTGATCAGACCAAAGCGTACACAAACCATGCCATTGGCTGTGTGACCTGTCAGGACAACCAAGATCAAACACATTCATCAACTACATTACTTAAAAGTAACAAAACAACAAATAAATTAAAATAAAAACAAGATGATATGAGTTTATCATTACAATAATGCTGCCTGCTGGTGTATAACTCATGACTAAAAGAATCAAACTGTGACCTGTTGAGAAAGCTGTGTCCTGCGCCTTGAGCTTGTGCACTAACTCAGCATTCAAGTTGTTGATATCAGTTCTCTCCTTCTCTGTCAGCTCACCCACTTTCTGGATATACAACTCAGGGATATAGCTGGGGATTAGGATATAAACACAGGGATATAGCTGGGGATTAGGATATAAACACAGGTATATAGCTGGGGATTAGGATATAAACACAAGGATATATAGCTGGGGATTTGGATATAAACACACGAATATAGCTAGGTATCAGGATATAAAGACAGGGATATAGCTGGGGATAAGAAAATGCAGGGAGGGATATTGCTGGGGATTAGGATATAAATAAAAAAGACAAATGAAATGATACAGATGATTATGAATAAAGACATTATTCAAGGACAAAGTTGTAGATTCTGACAAACGTTTAAGAGACAAAGCTGGGTTGCATTTAATAATTCATCTAATTCTCTTAATTTATAAAATAGTTACATTTTTCCCCCCCAAAATATCTTAACTTCCATAAATAGTCACAGTACCATACAGCTCCAAGTCCGGCCCAGGAATCCAAATCAACCAGGCTTAAATTACTGTGATTTGAGACTATTGACTTGAATCTCTTCCGTTGTATAGTTGTAGCATTCAATACACTCTGCAAGTATAGTTGTCAATTATTTAGTCTAGATACAAACATTCTTTTAACACAAATTTAGTACACTGTGTACTAAAACTAAAAGGAATTTCATGTGAAAGCAACTCACCAGATTAGATTTTAGAGATTCTACAAATTGTTCAACGTGTTCTTTAGTTGTACCCTTCACTGAAAAATATTAACACATTAGTATTAGATAGCTTTCAGAACTGGAAGATGGCTGATGTAATTTGCTATTATCATACCTTGAGTGGGGGGAATAGGTTTGTAATTATGACACCTTGAGTGGGGGGAATGGGTTTGTAATTATCACACCTTGAGTGGGAGAATGGGTTTGTAATTATCATACCTTGAGCTGTTTCAAGTGGGGAATATCTAATACAAACTGGGGCAATGGGTTTGTAATTATCATACCTTGAGCTGTTTCAAGTGGGGAATATCTAATACAAACTCCTTCTTTGTCAACTTCAACCAGGTCAATGGGGACGTTAGGGTTAGACACTTGTAAAGCTTCAGCTAACTGAGGAGTAAGCAGTTTAAATATTAAACCAATATTTTGGATATATAGTGTAAGCACAGGTTAAAACATCACAACCTACAAACCATAAGAGCTAGTGTTTTCTAATACTGACAAATAATAAACAATGAATTCATTTACTCTTTTTTGCTAATTAAGGATGTATAACCTGATAACTTTTGGCAGAAATTACTTGAAAATATTTCTTTTGACACTTTTAAAGCAATATTAATTACTTGAGGCCACAATATAGGTCAGAGTTAATATAGCTGGAAACTTCTTTAAAAAAATCTTAAGCTATATTTAGTAAGTGGGAGTAGCATTAATGCTTTTTTAAATACTGTATATAAAACAAAAAACACAACAGAATATTGACAGTTGCATCATTATGTTTTCTGGTGCATGAATATCAAATTAAGTATGTTGTCTCCTATGGCATATGGCAATAGTATACAAGAGGATATACTGTGTTTTGTTGCTTACTATTTAAAAAAAAAAACAATCAGAGAAAGAACAAAATTAATACCCATGTGTTGAGAGCGTCAAAATATACACTATCTTTGTCCTCATTGTCATCTTCCATTTTGACAGTAGAGTAAGGTGCTACAACAGCACCAGGTGCTAACACATCCTCAGCATATTTAAACACAACTGTGGGTGTCACTATTTCAAACACAACCTGAGTACAAAAAGTAAAGTATACATTCAATTTACTAGAAAATCAATCTGCTGCAGAAACAACTGGTATATATATATATATATATATATATATATATATATATATATATATATATATATATATATATATATATATATATATATATATATATATATATATATATATATATATATATATATTTATATAAACCAGGAAGTAATAACAATGAAATTCAGCTACTTACTAGAGCACTTATTGCCTTAGAAATCAGGTCTTTGATGTTTTTAACTTCCTTGTCTCGTTTTTTTCTGTCTCGACTCTAGAAAAAATAAACAATTGCCACATTACAAGTTGAATAAAACAATTTTCAACACAACAACAAACATACATTTTTTTAAAAATAAAGTCATTGCAGGCATGCTAAAAACATGTTCCAATTCTTGTTTCAAAATATATTAAATAATACAATTAATATAACTTACAATTCCATTGTAAGAATACACATAATTACACAAATTGTAATCACAATCACAGTGCTAATAAAAATTTGTAAAATAGCCATGTAAGCAAAATAATCAGTCTTCTTTTTCAAATGCTATACTTACAATTTGTTTAACTGTAGATAACTTGTCCAAGTGATCAAATAAAGTTTTAGCCTACAAGACAGACATAAAACAAATTAATTTCCTTAATTATAATTACAAACCAATGTATCATTTCATTGTTCTAGTAGCTGATATGGTAAGTTTTTATTACCAGTTCACATGACAAATTTCCTGAATTATAATAACAAACCAATGTATCATTTCATTATTCTAGTAGCTGATGTGGTCAAGGTTATATTACCAGTTCACACGAGTGCTTGATCCTGTTGACCATGCCCTCATGTCCAAGACTTTGTAAACACATCCAGAGGGGTAGACATTTCAGCTGAAGCTTGGCATCTACAGTGGTCAGACCTGCAGCGTCTGTCATACTCTGGTCAGAATCTTTAAACAGTGTCTAATCCATGGTTAAGGGAAGATTGTCTACAGAACTCTGATACAAGCTGTTACTTTGACAAACAATGGCTGACCAGTAAAGATGTAATATAATAGGGTAGTTTTGTACAATAAAAAATTTGGACCAGAATAAGCCTGGTACATTAAATGATCGAGGCAAGGATACAATGTATGGCAAAGAGGGCACACCCAACCACTTAGAAAGATCCAGTGTGATACTGTCACCAGAAGTTGCTGACTCGACAGATGTTGGCACAGAAAACATGGCTAAAGTTGCCAGATTATGTCTGTCAAACAGTAAAAAATCATTACTCTCACTAATCATCCACAGCAATGACCTACAACAATTACATACACCTAAAGTGAATTCCATGCAACCAGCTATTAATAACTAACTTACCCCTCAACATGCAACCAAATGTTGTTTGCCTTAGAAATTTCTTGAAGTCTCTGTAAGTTATCTACATGTCCTACAATAGGGGTCCCTGGTGATTGCACAAAAAATAACATTTGATAAGTACACAGCAGCTACAGCATATGCTAAATACACATCCCAAATTTAGCCTTATACCATGAAAACAAAATACATTTCACATTGTATAAGCAAGAAACTTTTGTTTGATTTCTCTAAACTTCCACAACTATAACATAACTGCCCCTGTGTTAAATGTAAACTTTTACAATAAAGATCCCTGACATATGAACAACTGAAGTATCACCTGCATAAGCCAGCAGCAGGACAGGAGTTTTAGCAGCAGCTACATCATCTTGTATGAGTTTCTCTAGCATGGCGACATCCTGGTGTTTTTAAAAACAAAATAAAATGCTAAGTAAAAAAATTTAACCCTTTCACAAGAAAGCAACTAGAAAAAGTCAACAGCAACAACAGACCTAATTGAAAATCTTTTAGTGGTGACAGTTAAAGTTGCTTTTCTTCATAATTATATCTTTTAATTAACACACTACCATTTTGTTTTCCGTGCCTTGAAACAGTACTACTATGTGTATAGTTTGCTGATGAAATAATCTATCCTTACAAAACCAAGATATCACTTACCATCTTACTACTAGCTCCAAAGTGTGTGTTACAAGGCACTGTGCATGTACATGATAATGGAAGCCCAAGCTAGAACAAAAACACAATAATTTTTTAAAAACTTGCTGTATTAAAATAGATTTTAAAAAAAAACCACTCTTTTATTCAAATATTATGTAGGCCTATATGTTACTCTAAAAAAAAATAACATTTAATAAAAAGTACAATTATTTTTAAATTCCCTTATCTTTTTAAACTATTTTAACTCAGATTATTTTTTTAAAATGTGCTACACACAAAATACCTGTTGACAAAGATACTGCCCTAGTCCAGGTGGAGCTGACGCACTGATGTATATAACAGGTGGGCGGGAGTATAAGGCTTCAAACCCTTCTGTGGCATATTTGGGATATTTAGTGTACAAGGCTAGTTGACAAATGCGAGCAAGTCCTTCATACCTTTTATCATGGTACACAGGAACAGAGTTCTTGAACCTACACAAACATATTTCACATGTTATATGTTTTCATGTAATGAATAAAAAAAAAACACTATTTGAGACTTCTTTATTCATGATTAGATAACATAGGTTCAACAACACAAGTCATTGTAAAATAAACTAAAAACAAATCCACAATGTGTGTTATAAACTTGACCAAAGTCAAGAATCTATGCTACAGCGACGTACCTAAAGAGCCGAGATAGCCATAGCTTGCAGTCAGAGTCTAATTTTGATGCAGCTCGTTCTAAGGCAGCAGGCTCTAATGTTGTGAAGTGGGCAGCCAGGCTGTGGGCTGTCACCGTCAGTTTGGCTGTCTCGTCTAGATCCTGCAGCTGGGCTGATTCACTACATCAAAAATACAATTGTCTGTCTTAGACTATTTTATAGATTGTTTAGATTGTATCAACAACTATTGCCTATAATACATTATTTCTTTCAACATCAAAGTCAAATTCAACTTGATACGTTTGTAGTTAGAAGTGATACATTTTATAAATGCTATCAGGATCTTATTTAATTTCTAGCTTTCCATTTAGACCCTATGATATTTTAAATCATTGAACAACTGCTGTCTTTTGCTCCACTATATCTGTTGTTAAATGTATGAGATAGCTTAGACATAAAGTTGCACCACCTCCCCTGTTTTAAAGATTCAATGGTTTTGAGATATCTAGTAATCAAAACCAGCCGCAATAAGATAGGAAGAAAATAAAATATAAGCTAAAACAAACTGGAATTATTGGAGAAAGGGCATATCTAAAGGCTAGGCCAATGTAGTTTAACTGTCTACATATCTACTGCTGTCCACAACACTATAACCACAGCCTTGACTTACTTAAGTTCAACTTCCTCCTGTCCATCATTGATCTCTTCATAAAACACCAGCTGGTCTACTAATTGCATGACCTCTTCTTCTTTTTTACCTCTAGAATAATTTGTTTGGTTAATTTATAAACAATATTATACACATAAAACATCCTCATATTATCGATATTTTTAAATTAGTCCTGATATAAAGCTTTTCATGAGAAGCATATTCAACTAAAATTTTACTTTTAGCAGCTTTTAATAAAGTGTCTTGAACTGAAACATTACTAAGTTATTTATTTTTCTTAATGAAAAAAAAAATAAATGAAATTCAATTTATTTTAAACAAATAAACTCTTCACTTCATGTAAACAATAAGTAAACGAATGGAAATTTATTTAATTTTATGGCTTAAAATAATGAAGAAATACAGTTAGAACAAGTATGATCACAGCTGTTTCCATTAAACATGATCATGTGACATGAAATAATATTTTTGGTACTCACCCTCCTTGTAATTCCTCAGGAATATGTGGATGAAGAATTTTTCTAAACCTCTGTTTTCTCTCAGCCTCTAAGTCACTGTACATAGATCGAAGGAGAACATTTTCAGACATACTAAAGAGCCTACAGTGCACCTGTCAACCACAGCTCTGAACACAACCAACTACACACTGAACACCTGTTACACCAGCATGTGTTAAAGGTCAGAAACACTGGTATACATCAATATTTGGTTTCACTTCATACTACTGGGCTAAACTAACAATTGACATTCAAGTTGTAGTGTACAACTTTTTTAAAAATAGCTTTTATTACAGTAATCAATATTTAGAACAAAAAAATCAATCTAGGTTTGCACCTTGTCAAGTATCTATTAAAATGCTGACCAATGAATTTTCTTTTAATAATTAATGTCTTTGGTCAATTTAAAATAATTAGGATGTTATATTTTATTAGAACTACTTAACATAATAATATTTTCAATTTTAATTGCATTAAAATAGTTTTGAAGAAGTTTCTATACAGTTTTGTAGTTTTATCCTGTATAAAATGTGAAACAGAAATTGAACTATTTAGTGCAAAGAACTCAATGAATTATGATCAAATTTTATGATAGAGCATCAATGTAATGATTGGTTTGTTTTTTGTCTATAATAGAAGGAAATGACCCCTGACCTGCTCATCTTGTCCAGTATGGCATTAGTTTTGGCCACACTTCTCTCCAGCTCGTCAGTCATTGGGTCCACTAAATTCTGAATTAAAAGGGCAATGAAAATCTAATTAATGCACAACTCTATCTCAAATATTTTTAATATATAATTTTTAAAAAATCAACCTTGAATTTCATGTAAGTTGTCAATTAGTCAATGGCGCATAACCAATTGACTTAATTGTGTTGGAAGGAATCTCTTCCAACAATAAAATTAAGAGCGAAGAAGAAGAAGGTAAGTTGTAACTTGACCTAATATTTTTTTTTAGATCATTATCTTATTTATTTACAAAGTTTTGTGATCATAAAGTTCAACAATTTACAAATTCACAATGATACTAATCAGATTATAACAATAGATGCTTAGTGTTTGTTTTACTTCCCATCTGCAGCCCCCCCCCCCCCTCCCCCCCAAGTATATGTGAGATGATAAGGTAAGAATTACATTTTTCACAGTGTGTACATTAAAAGCTTACCTCTATTAACAAACTTATAAAAAGAAACCACTTTTGGTAATGTAACTTTATTGTCTGACTGTTAAAAAGTTCATTTATGGAACAATCTTCCAAATAGAATACCATAAAATAATAAACAGAAAATATATTCCAAACAAAACAAATGCCTAGAGTGAGTCATGACAAGATTGCAACAAAATTTCTCAGTATTCTCTACCAGTCTACATATCCTAAGAAGATTAATTTACAGTTTCCCTTGTTACTTTGTGTAATCATCATAAATATAACCCTACAATATGTGTTAATAGTATAGATTCTCTTGTGTTCTTGTTTCCATTTTTATAGGCTCAGGGCTGTTGTTTATTGATTCTAACCTTATCAAGCTGATACATTAATGTTTCAGCATAAATGATTTGTTACAGGAATAATGACATCAATATCTATATATATACATATATTTAAATGAAAGTGTGTGTGTGTGTGTTTTTACTACAATTTTCATCCAATCACCATGAAACTTTAAGGGAGTTGATGAGAATACCTAAGGGAAGGTTTACCCTACAAAAAAAAATTGTTTCACTCTCACGCGGGCAGCACCATGGCAGGGTGCAATTCAGGAGCCCCAGTCTTTACCATGAGCGCTATGCCGCCTATGTTCGTTCTTAACAGCAAAAGACTATAAATAAGATAGGGTATTAGAGTAGTTAACTAAACATAATCAGGTGCATCCGCGGCACTCCAGGCAGGGTGCAATTAGGCGCCCTGGGCTAATTATATTTAAAAAAATTCAACATTTGTACGGTTAGAGCAGAAAAAATATATAATTTATATAAGAAGTATTTTCTTTAATCAGTGTTGGGCACCCCTGGTGACCAAATGTGGGAAGTCAAATAAAGTGGAATTTGAAACAAAAAAGATGGGCCAAACGCATGGATGCTACTTTGCTATAAATAAATAATTAAAATAAGTCATATGATATTATGCACAGTTGAATAGATACAACTACATACACCATAGGTGTAGTGTTCAGTAGGCCTATAGTTTTATATATAGCCACTCTCTAGACCTAACCGGTTTCATTTATTTTAAAGACATCCTATGTGATTTGAATAAAATTAATGTTAGTGGTCATTTTGAGACTTTTTGTGTTGTCTCTAATCTACTTAGTGATCTACTACTGTAACCGTTATTATTAAGGGGATATGCTATGTTTTTTTCTATTTTTTACAGTTTAAGATCTAAAGCCTTTTGAATTCTTTTATCATATTTGGCATATAAAAGTAATTATTAAACAGCAAAAAAAGGGTCGAAAACAATTTTGGTTGTCATGGAAACCCAAAAAACCTCCGCCATTTTGAATTTTTTGGTACTTTTAAAAATACTAAGGCTTTTTTATTTATGCGCCTATAGCAATCAAATTTAAACTGCTTATATTTCAGTATATATTAAAACTTTTGTCACGACAACTTTTTGAAATAATTACTAGTAAGAATTTTACAAGGTCTAAAAAATCGTACCCTTTTTAGTATTCAATAGTTTCAAAATTTGCATATTAATTACCAAATACTTTTTTTCTATGAAAGCAATCACAATTCCCTCGTGACAAAAGATGTATTTTTATATCAAGAACAAGTACTGAAAATATGGTTGGCATTGTTTAATAAATAAAAAAGTAGTAGGCTTTTTAGTGTTAAAAACATGCGAACTGAGAAAAACAGCCAAAAGTAACGAAAACTAGGTCAGGAAAGTACCACATCTGTGTAAACTGCAAAGCCGATTGTAAGCTTTGGGTATTTCCCATATGTAGGAAATTAAGTTTATTAGATACATGAGAAATCCAGCTTTCCAATGATGTCAAATACAATATAATGATGGATATAAAACTTTTCATAGAGATCTTGTAAGATTGGGAAAAATTTATTATTTTTTAATTAATAGGGTCATAAAAATCGTAATTCAAACAAATAAAATATTTTTTTCTCTTTAAAGTTATTATTTTCTTTATACAAAAATGGACAAAGTATCCAAAAGTGCAAGAAACCCATCATGACGAAAAACAAGAAATTTTGTGATTTTTTTCTGCGCATATCCCCTTAAATAACTAAATTCAAAAGGTAATCTAATGTTTTAGGACAGTAAAATTGGCCGAAGTTAGTAATGTGAGAGAAAGGTGCAAATAAATATGTCTTTAATACAAGTATAATGTGTTATATGTGTCAAACATAATAGATAATTGAATAAAAAACTGTGTGTAATGTCTACTAAATCAGTAATTAACTTAGAACAGCAGTGTTTGAGAGCAAGATTTACTATAGGTAGGGCCAATAAACAGTGGCCATCTGTAAATGAGAGTGTTTTCAGTTGGAATTCTAATTAATTTAATTAAAACACAAAAAAAAAATTTAACAAAAAAACAAAAAAACAAAGGTGACTGCTAAGTTAACAAGCTTGGTTACATCTGGTAACAATATCATTAATCTAGGCCTAATTTTTATTTATTTAGATTATTTGTTAGGCAACTGAAATGTTTTAATAAAATTGTTTAAAATACTTTAAAAATAGGTAGGCCCAGGGTCCTAAATGATAGTATTACTCTAACTTGAAGGCGTGGTCGGTTGCTAACAACAATATGGCGTCCGGACCGGACGAATGACTTCCGACGATTTTGTAGCCCAATTCAAGTGACCTTCTACAAATTACTTTTAAAAATGTTAACCACCAGCAGAATGGCGGGGTTTTCACAATATAACAACAAACTATAGGTAGCAGGGCTATATATGCATGCCAGAAAAGCATTTCAAAATTTGCGTTGGAGAATGAAGGCTAAATTTAAAAGTTGGTTTCATTAAAAATACTAGTACTTTTTAAATATAAATTTCTATAGTACAAAATTGATTTCCATACTGAAGCATTATTAGGTTTATCAGTCTATTAAAAAATAAATCAAATATTGTCAGCCGTATTTTTATGAGACTGGCCAAGAAAACGACAACCAAATTAAAAAAAAAACAACCACTATTTGGTGATCACTAGGCTAATGAGGAACTCTTGTGCATAGCCAGTTAAAAAGTCAAACCGGATTCATTGCTTTTTGTAGCTTCAAACACAAGGGTGGTTATTATGGAGGGATGTGGCGTATTATAGATGTGAGTGACAATATATTTTTAATTAGGCCTAAGTAATTTCAATTAGTTTAAAAACTAACTAAAAACCTCAAAATTAGTGCCTAATAGATTAAATATGGATTTCTATTATACTGTGATCATGTTTAAATTGTAAATTGAGTAAATTTAAGATTTAGTGAGAAAATCTACAAATGAAACATCTTTATAACTTTTAAAACATAGGCAAACTTCTAATTAAATCCTTGTAGTTTGTAGGCCTAATATTGTGAAATAATTGGGTAGGGCCCTACTGAAATTTTAATAGTCACCCTTTCATTACTCAATACTAGATCTTTAATCTAGGTCCTCTATTTACTAGCTTTGACAGATTTTAGGGTCCTAAAACTAAAATGATAGATTAACAATTAGGCCTACACTGCCCTACACTCAATACCATTCTCAAGTCAAATGTAGATCTAGAGTCTATATCAGGCTTGTGAATAATAATAATGAATATCATAATGTAAAAAAGTAAAGTTCCCTTTCAAACCAGACGCTATAAGGGGCAAGTTCTGTAACCTCAGCATATGAGGAGGTAGTGTGGTCAGCACTATGCCCTGCTATGAGAGTTGAGTGGACTCGGGGACGGTGTACTTACTTGAACCGGGATTCGAACTCTAGACTTACAGGTTAGCAATCCAGCTCTCTACCGCTTGGCCAATATTTCCCATAAATATGATAATGGCTCAGCTCAAATGAGACCAAAAGTCGCCAAAAGACAATCATTCAACCACAACAACAAGCGCTTTTTTTTTTCTCTTATTCAACTTTCAGTCTCACTGGATCAAGTTTTCAAAGTGGGTTAGTAAAGACAAATGAGCATTGATTTAGATATACCCTTAAAAAGTTGTTTTCCAAAGAAAAGTCTCCGTGAGCACCCTTTGTTTTAGGAGATTGATCCTCCTCCATAGATAATTCTTGTTTAGTTGCTGATGGGGAACCGGGAGAAGTACTAGGAACCGGGGTTGCCATCTTGGTCGTTTACGGTGTTTATGGACAATATCGATACCTAGGTCAAAAACGGAGTAATCGAGCTTTCAGACATAGATCTATTTGATATCTTTGTTTACTACCTACCTCGTCCAATTTGAAAAATGTACATGCTTTTCTAATATTCTGTTTACATTTTAGAAAATACTTATAATCATTTTACAAGCCAGTGTTACGTTAAACAAGAATTGCGGTCATTTTGGTTATGAGTGCTTGTAAATAATGATGGCTTTGAATATAGTTTATTGCTTGGTGACTAATACAAAGTCAAGTAATATGAGATGGCTCATGAATGAAAAACAACAGCTCATGGGCATTAATGGGATTGGACAATAATATAGGCTAAGGCGACTTACTAAAGCCTAAAGGCCAGACTAGATCTTAACGGAGCATAACAGTGAGCCAAATGATGAAAGTCGATTCCGTTTGTCATAAATATTCATTTCGTCCAATTCTAGTTTACACGCTGGCAAAACAATATAAATTTAGCAAATTCGTCGTAATGTGAGTAAACATATAACCATATGCCATATAAACAGTAGATGCATATAGATATAGTTTTTATTCGCAAACTAATTAGCCACTTTAAAAACTCATAATTAATGTGTAAAATACTTTTAATACATGTACAAATGTATTGCATAACTTTACGACAGTAAATCGGTTATTCGAATGGATACAGTGTTTATTTGTGTTTCATAAGCCTATGTAGTCTATCATTTAATATTAAGCGTAAATGAAATGTAATAGATCTCCGTTCGCGTTAAGATTTTATCTATTGGAAAAATATAAACAAGTATGAAAAATTTAAATGACGAATTTAGAGAATCTTAATGTTTTCCCTATACAATTTAAAAATAAAGTCTTACAAAGAGGGTCATGAACTTTCATTGATCCCGTGGCGTGAATGGAGTAAGGGTCAGCAGTACCTTGGGCAGAGTTTCTTCCAGGCATCTCTTCGGTGGGGCGAAGCTCCCCCGAAAAATTTCTACCGCACCCCCCCCCCCCCCGAGCGAAATGAAATTTATATAATTTATATAGAAAATATATACTTTTAACAGTGTCCCCCCCCCCCCCCCCCGAAGAAAGTCTACCGCCCCCCCCCCCCGAAAATTTCAAGTGCCCCCCCCCCCCCCTTTCCGGAGAAAAAAGTCTGAAAGAAACACTGACCTTGGGTATTACCATTAGAAGAGAAAGGATCATTCCCAGTAGTTTATTGGAGCCGCATTACATGTTTTCATATTAGTCGATAATCTCCCCCTTACCCATGCCATTTTCGGAACATACTTCAAATACACGTAATTAAAATGCCACGAGACGACATACGCATTCAAATAACCCTAAAAATGCTTTATTAATAGCCTAAGTTTCGAAAATTTCTAATTTTATTGTTTAAAAATGCAACATATAGGCCTATTTTTGAGAATTACACAGAAGTCTCAATTCTCTACTGTTATTGCAGAGACTCATACATTTATAACGTTATTTTAAAAAATGAGGAGGGGTGGTTGAATTGCACTTTTTGCGCCAATAGGATCGAACATTTATATGGTTCGTCAAAAAGCGTGATGTCATATGGACAGTACATCACCTCTTTCATAAACACGAGAATTTTTAGTACTGAAAGTCCTACATTTATATTATGGCATTATGGGAAAGTGCGTGCTTCGATAGGCTTCATTGTTTCCCCTTTTGTCAACCCTGACCAAAGTAACCGTGGCGATCACAACTGGAATACTATCTAAGAAGTAGCTCACTTCGTATCAAAGTTAGTCCCATACCCCAGAGGCGTAGCGACCTTACCCGGCGCCCGGGGACAAACTTTTCGATTTGCACCCCCCGCAAGATTTCGATTTGCACCACCCCCCCCCCCCTCAAACTTTCGATTTGCACCACCCTCAACCTTTCAATTTATTTTTCCAACCCATTTTGGCGCCCCCTAAGGTCGGCGCCCAGGGACATATGTCCGCCCCCCCCCCCCCCCCCCTCGCTACGCTACTGCCATACCCATCCAAAGTTTTTTTTTTTTACTGGCTGTCATAATGCTGCGTTTCCGTATTATTTTTAAGCACCAGGGGTCAAACACGGTAGATTTATTTATAGATCTAGATCCAGATACTAGTCTAGATACTGCTACAAATACATTTACTTCCGTCTTCTGACATGTCGATCTACTTCCTGTAATGTATCATTTTAGTGTTCACTTTCGTTTTTTACTCAATGTTTAAAATTCTAATGGTAATCTATCGTAGTGTTTTACTAACTTTTTACTTTTAGGTAGGTCTAAGAAAAATCGGCCGAGGCTAGTATTGTGAAAAAAAGATGACTCATTAGTAATTATTTCACATTTTTAGGAGGATTTATTTATTAGTTTAGTAAAATAGTAGATCGAGGAGTTTACACTTTTCGGACACACACCAAAAATTACGTAGGACCGAACACTTCGTCGGTTTTTGGCTCATAGAAACTTTAATTAGCATGTCTCACGCGAAACCACGGCGCCTGCACGTAAACTGTTCATTTATGAACACTTCCGTGTCAAGTACTTCCGTTTCCTTTCTCAAGAATTATTTTTAGAAATTTTTTAACGTTGCATGGTACGCACATTTCTATTTTTACACCAGCCGGATGAAGTGACCTAGGGTTGGACTTAGGGGCAAAACTTGAACCAATCAATGCTTAGCTAAAAGGTTACACTATAAATAGCTTCTATATATGTATGGAACATCGTAAATGTCAAGGTTAATGGTTTTTTTTGTGCTTGAACAATAAAAAAGGGGTGTTCGCTAACTTATTTGGCCTTACATGGGACCGGACAGCAACACAAAAATATTATTAAATAAGAATTTAGAGCATAAAAGGGGCTGGTTATTGAAGGGAAAGGGTCAAAATAAGGTCAAGAAGGCAGTGGAATGCGAAAGAGGAGAGGGAATCATGTGACCTGGCTGGCTTAGCAGCGTACTGCGCGAGCCGCAATGGCTGAATGGGATGAACTTTGGGAGTGTGGGAAAAAGGTTTTATACTATTAAAATTACCTCACAAACAATCAATAACACAATATAAATGCATATAATATATGTTTTTATTCATTAAATTGACTTTAAATTATTCTAAATGAACAAAAAGTGCTATGTCCGATGACGGGTAAAGGTGTCCGAACACATGTAAAACTGTATTACATGTGTTCGAACACACGTTAAGACCCCCCAGTCACTATAACAAGAATAGCTTAAGTTCTATGCGTATGAATACAAAATGACACACACATTATTAAAGTAGAATGGTTGCGGATAGATATGATACTTTTTTTTGTTTTCTATGTTAAGCGGTTACTGAATGAGACCGCATGGAATTTTTACGTTGCGTTTTTTCGCTATGTGTGTCCGAAAAGTGTAAGCTCCTCTCGTAGCTAGCGGCTAGCGGTAAAACTCGATTTTCTTAGTCTTAGCGTATTTTAATTTTTATACGCCGTTTCACGTTCACCTCCGGTTGAGCGTATTTTATTATAAACACAACCGAAACACACACAATCGCTAGGAAATCGTTATTTTTAAATAAAGGATACAGTAGGAATTAGGCCTATACTTACTAGTTACTACTATATTCTTTTCTTAACCATTCTTACTCTGTTTTTAACCACTTTTTAATACTTTTAAATTTTTATTGTCTATTCCACCCTTTTTTTTAAACAGTTATAGGCCTATAGTCAATTATGAGCAGAAGTTTGGAGGAATTAACTGACACTCCCTCATTGTAAGGTCACAGTTTAAGCAGTTCATCATGACTCGAGGACTAGACACAATTAACATTTCTAAAGCCTCCACCTTAACGAACCTTTTCTACCTGTTCTTTCATGGTGGAAAAGCTGCAGTCATTCCATTCCTCACGCTGTTCTTCCGCCTTGTTGGACTAAATGCGTTGGATGCTGGCATCATAATTGCAGCCAAGACATTGACTAGTCTTATTTGGGCGCCGTTATGGTCTCGGTGTGCGACTGCCTACAACAGGCACAGGCTTGTTCTCATGCTTTCATTATTTATGATGATGGTGACGTATTTATCCTTCCCTGCGCTATACACCCAGCTTTCAAGTCCACAACATTGCCTCCCCTCTCCACCGAATATCACAGGTTCATTAGATACAGAATACCCTGTAGAAAGCCTGAAATCAACCACAGACAGTCCCATCTTATCAACAGAGAATCCAGATATTGCAGCAACGACAGGATTTAATTCTACATTCAGTTCCCTTTCACATTTGACAACACAGTCTACATTATCAACCAGCACCACAGCTGAAAGTTTGACCTCTGCTGTTAACGCCAGTGTTAACCAGACTGACATCGATACTATGAAAGAGAAAAACCCTCCTGGAATTTTGGGAACAGAGGATCAAATCCAGCTTGACGAGAAAATTCTTGCGATATTGAATAAGTTGAACCTCACAGACTCTGACCTCAACAAGATTACTATTTCAGAATTAAGTACTTTGTTACAACCGTTATTCAGCAATTCTTCTAAAGACCAGTTAAATGAACTAAGCAGCTACCTGAAGGAGGAAAGACAACCAACAAAGGTAGGCAAGCCATGTTAAATTAAGCAAGATTTTAATAAAAAGTTTAATTATGTAAATAAATGAACAGAGATTAAAAATTAAATAATTGGAAGTAAAATTACTTGTGATGTAGGGTTGAAGAGGTTAATCTGTTGCAAGTAAACATAGCAAGTACTGTTGGTCATAAAGTTCTAATAAGTTCATCACTATCAAAGTAAAGAAGGGCAGCTAAAGATTTTACTGGCCATTTTTCTTGTTTCTAACTATACAGAAACTGATGTATGCTTCTTTATCTACCTTTTTGGTCACTGTTATATATCTTGCCATTTGGTTATATTGTGTTTAGAAAAACAATTTCATCTTAGCTTACAGATATGTTAGTATACTATAATAAATACTTTAAACAAGAAAGCCATCTCTTACTTTGATTCCCTTTGTCTTTCATTAGCCCCGATCACGTAGATCAAAAGAATCTGTGAGTCACCACCTCAACAAACGCAGTGAGTGGCCCAGCCTTGATGACCTCAAGGACAAGCTCCACACCATCCAGACTACCTTACAGAGAGACAAGTTTCTACTTTTTCTTGTTGTTTTAGCCATTGTTGTTTTTGGGGAAATTTTTGCCTCCCCTGTGGAAAAAGTAGCGGACGACTCCTGGTTTGACTTCCTGAATCGGATTGATGACTTGGAGCGATACGGTCAGCAAAGATTCTGGGGTTCCATTGCTTTTGTCTTGGTTCCTATCATAGTTACTGTGGCTGTTGATCACACCCCTTGCTTCCTTCCCTACCAGCTCCATCACTATCTGCTGCATTTTTATATCTTTGCTATTCTAATGGCTGCTGCTTTAGTCATCTCCTGCTGCTACCCTGTTCCCCCGCCTGTAAACAGCAAACACACGTCTAAGTTATGCAAGGGTTTGCGTACAGTCTGCTGTGACGGCCGTGGTTTCTTGTTTTCTGTCACCCTTTTTATTACAGGCACAGTGTACGCGGCCTACCACAACTTCTTGTTTTGGAGAATGCAAGATCTCGGATCATCAGAAACTGCCATGGGTCTGTGTGTCTCGATAGGCGCTTTTGCTGAGATCCCAATGTTACTAATGAGTGGACGGTTGGTTAAAAAATTAGGCCCGTCTTGGATGGTGTCTGTGGCATTGTTAGTACTCAGCCTCCGTGTTTTGTACTACGCTTTTATCCCGTACCCATGGGCGATCCTTCCCATTGAGCTTACCCATGGTGTCACACACACAACTCTTTGGTTTGCTATTCTTAGCTATGATGACTTCAATATAGGCGCTACACAAGACAGAACTTTCAGATCTATCCTCTCCTCTTTCTACTTTGGCATTGGCTTCTCAGCAGGAAGTTTCATAGCTGGCATGGTGTATCATTCTTATGGCTCATCTGTTCTGTTTATTGGCGGCAGTGTTGTGACGGGCTTGTGGTTTGTTTTGTTTTCACTTATCCAGATGTGCATTCCCCATAAAGAGAAGGTGCGCTACATCAAGCTGCTGCGTAGTGAGTCTGATAACTCAGAGGATGAAGAGGAAGACTGGTTAGAAATGGCTCTCAAGGATCACTAAGGTTTATATGCTAACAAATCTGTACCTAGACTCATTGAGAGGCACCTTTAAGCAACTAGTCAGAGAATTGCTCTCATGTAATACTTCTAAAAAAAAAAAAATCTTGTTTCATCTGCCTTACTGTTTTATTTTACAAGTGTAAAATTGTTATCATGTAATATATTTTTTTATCCTTTTCCAACTGCCTTGCTACTTTTTTAAAAGTTCAAAAAGTTCTATTAATGACCAGCTTTATGGCAATTTGAAACAATTGTTGTATGATGAGTGTTCTTTTTCAATTTCAGTATTTGTTTTCAGTTGTAATGTTTGCCTTTTTAACCTTATGTTCCATTCCATTTTAAGTATTAAGCAGTTTTATTTTTAAAATTAGTTTTCTTATTACAGAATTCCCATTTGATATTTTTATATCTGAATTTTGTTATTGATTTGTCTTATTTCCTCTCCATTCCAAGTGCAATTAATTCAATTTTCTGAGGGAAAATTTGATTAATAACTGTTACCTCCCTTTATTTTGGTCAAAATTTTAATTTGAATAGGCCTACATTTTAAACATTTTATTTATTATAGTATTATCAGTTTAGTTTATCATTAAAACAATGTTGACATAATAGTTTCCTCATTCATAGAGAAATCATTTGGTTTTTTTTTATCAAGTGCAATTATTTAATTACACAATTTTTATTTTGTTTTAAAATATTTTGTCTCAACATCACAACCAAAGTTAAAGTGCAATATATGTAACAATTAATTTTTAATCTGTTGTAATTGATTTTTAATTATCTTTTCTACTCTCTATGCTACATTCCTTGAGTGATGAGATTCCAAAAAACCATAATGTTCTACATTTCTGTGATTGCTTACAAACTTTCTAATGCCTAGAAATTGTTTTGTTTTGTTACAATATTCCATATTTTAAAAATATTATTGTACCAGTATATTTACACCAGATATTGGGGTTGGTTTTTGTTTTTACACTCTGCTTTAAGATCAGCTGTGTTCATTATGCAAGTGCCTTCAATTAATGTTTACTTAGGCGCAGAATATTTTATTTAAATTAATCATGTGCTAAACTTTTTTTTTCAATGGCTCAAAATTATTGATTGACTTTTTTATACAAATGTTTAACTGTATACAAGAAATTGACTGACTCCTATCTGATTGAAACCATGATTTATTTTTTATTTGTTTATGACAATGATTGATTTACTGATCGTATACAGGTAATTGTTGATTGTACTTGGTGTGATTGTCTGAATACAACCTCAGGTAGTCTGACTGTTGGCTATGCTAGCTGATGTTTGATTCTAAGGTATTTTTAAAGACCCTTCCTACTTTCTTCAAGAAAGTTTACATGACATAATATATCATAATTTGTCGCAGACAAAATATTTGTCTTTAGATATTTTTTTTTTAGATATTTTATACCAAAATATTTTTCCTGCGTGGGTTGGAGTGGCCTAGCGGTAGAGCGCTAGACTGCTAACCCGAAAGTCTTGAGTTTGAATCTTTGTACAAGACAGTAGAACGTTCCCAGAGTCCTCCTAGCTCTGATGGATACTTAACTCATGTTAGGGAAATTAAAGACGGCTTGGTATAGTTCTGACCACACTATCCCTTCATATGCTGAGTTCACAAAAAACAGGTGAACTCTACTTCACTTACCCCATGAGCCATCAGATTCGAAAGGGAACTTTAAAATGTTTTATTCTGATATATTTTACCCTGAGTTATTTAGCCTGAAACAGAAAAATGTTAAGATGACCACCATAGTTTAAAAATGAATGGCTTAATGGTGTAATTACCCTGACACACTCCCCACCCACAACTCCCCATCCCACAATACACATTCCAGTGTTACATATTGTGCTTTGATTGACACCAGCACTCAAAACCTAGCCAGCTGGACGGTTGCCATTGACATCTTTAGCTCAGATTTAAGCTCAGACACATAGCTAGAGCTCATTGATGCATTTATTTATCATTAGTGTAGGTAGCTTGACATCAGCAATCATACCTGACATTCAGTACAGTTTTAATTATGTTACTCTTATGTTATTGAGTTCATCTCTAAAGTTCATCAGTATATTTTGTGGTTTTTATTTTTAATTTCTAGTCTATGTTAAATATTTGTACTAAATAACTCATCACTAAGCTTTAAGATTATTGACCATGACTTACTATTTTTTTGTTATATTTATTATAATTTGTTTTGTCATTCCTAGTCTTTATAAACTATTTGTACGAGAAAATCAACTATGACTTACTATTGTCAACTTTTTTGTTATATTTATTTTGTTATTCCTAGTCTTCTTCAACTATTTGTACTAGTATACCAATCATGACTTACTATTTTCTTTTTTAGTTACATTTTTTGTTATTCCTAATCTTTGTTAACAATTTCTACTAATTAATGCAAATCATCAGCAAGCCTTAAGATTGTTACCATGACTTATGTCTCCTTCTTTTTCCTTTTATTCACTATGTATTTCCAGGTGCCTTAATCTTTAAATATACTCTCATATTTATTCTTAGATGAAACTATTTACACTGTATATAAATCATTTATATATACCCTTTTATTTAAAAGAAATACTATTTGCATGGAAACTTTTATTTATATTTGATAAATTCCAATCCTAATGAATTTGTGAACGTTTAAAGTTTTGTGCTTGCTCTCAACAGTAATATTACCCAATTTCTTACTTATATGGCGAGTAATGAAGTTGAATGTTATTTTACTGCATGTCATATTCTTATGGTCAATAATATCACTGAATTCCATTTCTAATGTATCTGAGAAAGCATCTTCTATATCTGTCACATTTAGTTTTGATTATCAGACTTGAGTGCTCATTTTTCATCATCCTTCATTTCAATGTCAGACATGCCTACCGTCCCGCCAAAATCGGAACCGTCCCGCTTTTTCACCTAAAAAAGCAATTTGTTCCGTCATCCCGAAATTGACTCAGTTGGTTCCGATTTTTTTGAAAAAAAAATTAATAAAGAAAGGTAATAGAGTAAATTGAAAAAATGTCAGGAAAAAATGATTATCTCATTTGGCACACGTTTCTGTTTCCTAGTCTACTTACAATATTTACAAGTATCAACTTAATACTGGATCTAGATCTAGTTAGTAGTATATCCACTACTACTAGATCTAGAATTCTAGATCTACTAGTAGATACTGAAATAGTGAATACTGATCTATCTTGTAAGTTTAACTTAACTAGTAACTACTATTATGAAGAACTTAGTAAGAAGTACTAGGAGTTTTCCTAGGTAGATCAAGGGTCTTTGCTCGTAACTTATATTATATATTACATATGATGAAGCCTTCAGCATTTGTTATTCATATAGCCTAGAACATAGCAAGACATAAATAATCAAAGCAATAATGTTATGTCAAAGCTATGATTTTTATTCAGGGCGGGGGGGGGGGGGGGGGTCTCAGGTTACTGGTTAATTTATTTTTTTAAATGTAAGCTGACATTAAGCAGTATTAAACAGTATTTAAATGTATCCTAGAGACTAGTTATATAGGACTAGAAGCCTACTAATGTCATTAGAGCAATTTTTAATTAATTATTTTTATTTTTGACTTAGTAAAGTTGCGTCCGCGCGTATGTTCCTCTTTTTGGCTTCAAATTCCTCTTTTTAGGCATGACTGTTCCTACTTTTGGCTGACAGGGGTAGGCATGTCTGCAATGTTCATCATAGCCTGTTACACTTCAATGTTCTAACATTTTAAAACAATGTGCTTTAACATCACTCAACAGACATGTCTGTTTTTTCATGTAGCTATTCAATTTTATTTAGACCATTTATTTTATAATTTAGTTTTTGAAATGATTGATGTGTCTTAGCTTTGAGATAGGTTAAATAATATCCTACTGTTTTTTCAAACTCTATATCAAGTGGAATATATTATAAAGCCCCTTACTCCTCAGTTAGATGCACTATCTTAAACTTGTGTAGGAAGGATTTGAACTCAATGCCCTTAGGAAACTCGTGGCTATGCGCACACCATTGCCGATTTCTATTTCTTTACCACACAGACATCCATTGTGTGTTTGTTAAATGTCTAAATATACTAACATAATTTTTCTCTCATCTAGTCTAATTTTAACCCATGCCAAAAACTTTTAACCCATGCCAAAAAATACTATCAAACCTATATTTTTTATCCATCATGTTCGACTTTTTGGTAATTACACTCCTAAATAAGCCCCAAAAAAGCTAATTACACCCATAATTAAAAATTGGTGAATGAATGGAGAAAAAAAAATGTATCATGTTTCCTGAATGAAAGGCGGGCCCTGAAATCAGTTTACCTTTTGAGCTTAAGATGTTGCTTTGGGTGCCAGACCTGTTGTTTACCTTTCTGGTATGTTCAGCATAACAGGCTTCAGGGGAAATAACTGGCTAGTAAAAAAAGAAGGGAAGTAACACAAGTAAAGCAAGGGAAATAACTAGCAAGTAAAAAAAATGTATACACCTATGAAAGACATAACACAATCAGGAGATAGAAAGCTTATAATAGAAGTGGGCCATCTTAATGGGCTGAACTGTGGGTAAATTGTCTGACTTAGATCAGATGTTGCTTGTTTGATATCTGACTTGGTTCATTGAATACCTGGACTTCAGATCAGTTGTTCCTTCATTTACCTGTGAATACACGGTTGTAAGCTGTCTAGACAAGCTTTTCATCCTTAAAACTGTGTTCCTATCTGTGAGCTATCAAGTCATAGTTTCTTGTGTTTTCACAGTCTACACAATGTAATGAATAACATTTATTTAGAGTTACTCCCCCCACCTTTTGTGTAAGTTATAACTCTAATTAAATACATTTGAAGCTGGTCCAAACAGAGAGGATATTCAACTGGCTAATATGTTATAACATTTATCTAGAACTTTTTGTTTCTTATAGTTTAACTGGTTTTATTATTCCTAACATTTTTGTATTGAAATTAATGGCTTTTAAATCTGCCCATTATTTGTATGTGTAAGCTATTTTTGCAAAGACACACTTATCAGATTAGCTTAAAACCAACTAACCTCTTTACCCTTTGGCCTTGAACTTTCACCTTTTGATATTTTAAAAGTTGTTTGTTGAAAGTGGATCAACAAAATGTTATTTTGATCTTCACTATACATAAATTTTGTACTGCAACATTTTAACATTTTTGAGGCTTGTTTAAATTTTGCAGGTAAATTTTTTTTTTAAATATATAGGTACTTTCCCTTGGTGAACTCTTCTGTATGTGAAAGAACATTTGTTACCTATGCATGTGGTGTTTACAATTGAAAGTAGTGTGTTGAATTTGGTATTTAAGATTTAGTAAACTCACACCATGAGAGGTTAATGAAATGTTCCTGTTCATTCATATCATCATGTACATTATACAAGTACACCACATGTGTACACCTTGAACTAACTACACATCATGAGAGCATACATCATGAAGGATGTACTTTGACAGAAAATCAGTGATATTCATCGTGCTTAACGTGTTACTCTATTGTAGTCATTTTGGGACATAGGGCCTCAACCTAAACACATTGTTTAGTCCGTGTGTGTGAATTACGTTGTCTCCTAAGACATCCCTGCCGTAAACCACCCATCCATCCATGGCTGTGCATCTTTAGCCTGCTTTACCTCCTTCCACCTCCACTCAGATTTGTCTGTTGTCCTCTTAAGGACTTGGTAGGTCTGTCTTTACACCATCAGTCCATCTCAGTCTAGGCCAAAGTCTTTTCCAATGGGCTTGTGTTTATATACCACATTCACCCCTCCCTAAAATTAATGTTCATCATTAATACATCTTTAGTAAACATCACGAAAGTCTATAAGTTTTCAGTATTATATTCGGCTGTATATTTATATGGGGCTTGGTCTAGTCAAATTTCTTTAATTATTGCATGATTGTATACAGTTTCTTATTTGTATTATTTGTAATCATTCATTTATATTATATCTGGTTGTGTCTGCATGTTATACAATGCTTCAACAAGCTGTGTTTTATTTTAATGGGGGAAACTTTGGATCTGATATCAATAAAACAATGAATATCACCTGCAGTTTTTGTTGCTAATTCTGTCTGTCTCTGCAATGTACGCTAGCTGGATGTAACCAACACAGGAATACGACCAAAACTATAATCTAGATGTACCCAACGCGGGAATAAGACCAAAACTATAAGTTGGATGTAACCAACACAGGAATACGACCAAAACTGTAAGCTGGATGTAACCAACACAGGAATACGACCAAAACTGTAAGCTGGATGTAACCAACACAGGAACAAGACCCAAACTATAAGCTGGATGTAACCAACACAGGAACACGACCAAAACTATAAGCTGGATGTAACCAACACAGGAACACGACCAAAACTATAAGCTGGATGTAACCAACACAGGAACAAAGCCAAAACTATAAGCTGGATGTAACCAACACAGGAACAAAGCCAAAACTATAAGCTGGATGTAACCAACACGACCTAAACTATAAGCTGAATGTAACAAACATTGGAACACTACCCAAACTATAAGCTGGGTGTAACCAACACAGGAACACGACCAAAAGTGTAAACTAGATGCAACCAACATAGATAACAAAAAAGCGCTAGAAGATCTAAGATACAGCCATTGAAATCGGCTAGTACCATTATTATTTGCGATATATTTTGTCCCATGTACATACAAAACACGAAGAGTAGGTGTTTATCATTTTATTATATTATGCTACAAAGGGGTGAGGTGGGGAAAATGTAACATAATTGGGGGTGGTCATTATATACCGTCTTTATGCACGATCCCTTTTAGATCAACTTTTTGTTTCATATTTAGTTTACGTAAACTTTCTATTAAAAGAATATTAGAATGTGTTTCATTATTTTTTTATTGAACATATTAGAATAGGAAACGTACTACTCCTTTTTTCATAGAATGACAAATCAACATTCCATGATTATAAAAATTGAGCAGGAATTTCTAGTAGACCATTCACCGGTAAAAGCTTTAATAAAAAACCTACTTTTAATCTAAAACTATTTGTTTCGGATCTTTACATTCTTGTTTTTACACTTTCCATTTATTCGTCGGATAAGAGGATCCCGAGGTGCGGCTCAATCAAAAGAAATTCCAAAACGTCTAAAAATTCCGGCAACCTTTTCCCCCAACACTACAGAATGATTTACACTCGTATTTATATCAATATATTTTGTTTTTACATAGCCGGTAGATAAGCCGGAAAAGTTGCCGCCGCCGTAGTTCTGACTGATAACGAGAAATGTTGGGTTCAAATTCCTGTATCACTAAGGCCCTTAACTCGTCCCGACACTCCTAAGCCACCGCAAGAGTTATCCCATTCACTTTCTAGTCCCGGACAGCCAGTGACACTAGAATTTGTGTCATCGGAAATAAAACTCAATGAAACGCGTACCGGTGTTGTGGTGTGGTTGGAGTGGTGGTTGGAGTGGTGGTTGGAGTGGGTGGTTGGAGTGGGTGGTTGGAGTGGGTGGTTTTAACATAACACAAATATATGAGACGTTTGCTGCCCCCCCCTACCCCATTTCGTATATCACCCTGTGCACCAGTCGTCATAGGGTTCATCCAAAAATGAAGTCACTCTCAAAGAGAGGAAATGGGGGGTCGGAATTTTGTGGACGTGTGACGAAGGGGGGGGGGGGTCGGAAAGTGTGATAACAGACTTTTGCATCTTTAAACTATAATGTTATAAACTGAGTTACAGCCGTTATTTCGCGTTTTTTAAACTCTTTTTGTAAATTGTGATAGAAATTGATTGATGTACTCAACGGATAGTGAGCTCAATAAATATTTTATTTAAAAAAAAAAATTACCACTGTGAGGCGGTTGAGGTGTGACATTTTAGGGGAGTGGTCTGGCTGTTTGTGTAGATGTGTGATAATAGGAAAGGGGGGGGGGGTCGTCCAAAACCCTAACGTCTTTTATTATATAATATTCTAGTACCCCAACCCCCAAGAACATTGACAAGATTTCGCAGTATAAAAAGCATTGTGTAATAAAAAAAAAACCCTAGAATTTCCGAATATCCTAATAATATAGAAAAAATAGCTTTACTTGCAACAATTGCAAAACTTTAAATTATGTGAAAATAAAAATACAAAATAATGTAAGTGACAGCATAATACATCCCATCTTTCTAAATATCAGAAACACATCAAGAACAAAGAAAACCAAAGCATTTCTATATCACATAGCTCTATGCTGACTCTCTTATCCCCTGGGTCGTCTATTCGCCCAGTCGACAAACTCGGTGATGCGACAATAGGACTCACACCATCCACTAATTAATGGTCAATTAGGCAAAGTATCATTTTGTGCAAAACGGTGTCAATTCCTTAATAAAACAAGGTAATTAAAAAGTCTAGTGACAATTTTAGCGCAATTTCCTTATGTTATCTAAAAATAGCTCTGTCGTAGCGTAAATCAAGAGCAGGGTTAGTAAAACCATTGGTTAAAATACATGTTTTATTTACAATAGAGTTACATGACTAAAAACCATTGCGCGCCTAGCTACTGAACGTGATGACGCAGCCATTGAACGTGATGGCGCAGCTATTGAACGTGATGACGCGTGTGGTGTGGTTGGAAAAAATGCCTACTAATTCGGTCCAAATTTTAATTAATTCAAAAATTTTTTGTGACCGAACGAAAGGATATTTTTGAAAACTTTCTTCAGCAATATTGTTCTAAATTATGGCAGGAATCGATTGGTACATGTTTCAAGTCGCTAAGTGGTCTGGTTGCCGAGATATGGACCAAAAACTGCTTTTTTTCGAGGTTTTTTGGCTTTTCCGGGAAATCCATGAAAGAAACCCGGAATTTTTATAGCCTATGTTCATCCTCGTAACTTGCTTAACATAATTGCTTTTGGAACTAGTCATCGATATTGCTTCGTTGAGGAGGAGATACGAACTAAAGCTGCGGACACACATCCATCCATCCATTCATTCATACATTCATACATCCAGAAATGACGGGTTAATAAACGCAATTCTCCAGAATGGAAATTGCGCTAAAAATAGGTTCTCACTACATTTTGTTAGTTATTTTAGGAACGGCGCACTCTATCCGGTTCACGTCACATGATGTGGTCACGTGTTTAGGTCACGTGGTTTGGCCATGGTTTACGTCATCATTCGAAATTCCCCGTTGTGCTGTAAAAGGCATGTTAAATCACAATTTTCATTCATTTGCCTTGAACACCATTCAGCATGAGAAAAGATTAAGTGTGATTAAAAACTATGAACCTCTCACTTTCACTTCTCTACTTAGTCCCAGACAGTTCACACTCAGTGTTTCTTCTAGACTTTTTTCTCCGTGAGGGGGGTGGTGGTGTGTGTGTGTGGGGGAGGGGGCGCTAAAATTTCCGGGGGGGGGGGGGGGGGGGGGCGAACACTGTTAAAACTATATATTTTCTATTTAAATTCCATTTCGTTCAAGAGGGGGAGGGGGGTAGACTTTCTTCGGGGTCTGCCCCCCCCACCCCCCGAAAAGATGTCAGAAAGAAACTCTGATCACACTTTTATTGTAGATGTCGTTCAATATTGTGGTTCCCTACTGTTGTTCCCTACTGTTGTTCCCTATTGTGGTTCCCTATTGTGGTTCCCTACTGTGGTTCCCTACTGTGGTTCCCTATAATTATAATTGTTCTCTTATCTGCCGAATAAATAATCCCCCGCACCCCAGCTATCCTCTGCTTCACCTGCTCCTATCACCCACTTTATGTGACTCACTATCATTCATAAATATATTTTCAGTCATCACAAGCTTTAAAATAAGATTTTAAAAACTATATTTTAATAAATAATTAATCAGAAGTCCAAATCCCGCAAATAAATATTTCAAACAAACCTGCGTGAAAAAAAAAAAACCCATCTCGATTTGGAGAGGTCTGGAGGGAAATATTTCCTTCTGAGACACAGGTGTGTGCCGGCTCATGCCGGCTTCCGGCAGGTTATAACTGGTCACCTTTGAGACTTGATACACCCGTGGCGGTGGTTGAAATACGGAGTTCAGGCCGGTGCAGGGCGCCGGTGCTGGGAGCCGGTGCGCCTTCTATTTCAATCCCTGTCAATTAAACAGTTTTTAGTTTGATGATTTTATAATGAAAACTGGAGACATCAAGTGTAGGAGCTTGAAAAAATCAAAGTTTTAAAAAGTATTCAGTGGGGTAGCTATAGGGGGTGCAAAGGTTTGGGAGGGGGAGTGGGTTGTGCAACAAAGACACACATATACATCTGTCTGTCTGTCTGTCAGCCCGTCCGTCCGTCCGTCCGTCCATCCGTCCGTCTGTCTGTCTGTCTGTCTGTCTGTCTGTCTGTCTGTCTGTCTGTCTGTCTGTCTGTCTGTCTGTCTGTCTGTCTGTCTGTCTGTCTGTCTGTCTGTCTGTCTGTCTGTCTGTCTGTCTGTCTGTCTGTCTGTCTGTCGGTCGGTCGGTCCGTCCGTCCGTCCGTCCGTCCGTCCGTCCGTCCGTCCGTCCGTCCGTCCGTCCGTCCGCCCGCCCGCCCGCCCGCCCGCCTGCCTGCCTGCCTGCCTGCCTGTCTGTTTGTCTGTCTGTCTGTCTGTCTGTCTATATTTATTTATTTATTTAATTACACACTCTATGGTCAAAATAGAAAACCTGACACCAGCCAAAAGAATCCCACGCTAACTATCTATGTGGGATTTGACATAACTTCAAATCTATTCCGTACGTACAGCACGGCGACTTTTAGGTACCGGTGCTAGACTTTGCCGCTGGGGTACCAGGCGGGAAGAATCCGCTGGGCTGCCAGGAACGACGCGGTAATGTTAAAAAAGTACCCTCTAAAATGACCCCTCCCACACTCCACCCGGAGCACTCCCGTCCACCAACGCTCGACACAAAAAAAAAAAAACCGACCATTACGTCATAAACCAATAAATGAAAGTTTCCTAATAGAGAAAAAAAGTTTAACATTTCGACCCCCTACTTCAATAACTGTGTAAGTAAAAAAATGGACGACCCGTAAAAATCTATTAGACAAAGTTAACCTTGAACTTGGGTCTATTTTTAGACGATTTATGTCCACATATTAGATTTAGGTAAGTAAATTTCAATATAAATAATGGAATACTAACTGGTCATCGCGGCGTGGGCGGATCTCGGTCACGTGATACAGTTACTCGTGGTCTGATACACCCAGTCGCTTGGAGTTATGTGCCCATGGAGCGCATTAGAGCGCTAAATTTGGCAGCTGAACAAGTCCGCTGCAGACGCAAATATACTTACAATGATTAAAGCTAATGTGGGGTTCTTAATCATTCGGTTTGCGGGTCGCGGCCGGCCTGTTTGTAGGATTGTCACTAGACCAGTGGATCTCGAAATTGTTGGAAGGCTCTCCTGATTAAGCTAAGTTAATCCTGAGATGGCTGAATTCTAAACCTAGCACTTGCAAGAGATTTAAAGATTAAACTTATGTAAACCTGGATTTCAGATCGATGAAATGTAACGGAAAAAACAACAATCCGTAAGTTACGCTAGTAAGTGTGTTGATAAAATACATGGATAGCACCATCATCAGAACTTATCCTGAGTTCTCTGTACTGGACTATTGTCTCCCGTCAGTTATGCTGTAGTATGCCTCTACGCCGTCTACCTTTACTCCTGAGTTCTCTATACTGGACTATCGTCTCCCGTCAGTTATGCTGTAGTATGCCTCTACGCCGTCTACCTTTACTCCTGAGTTCTCTGTACTGGACTATCGTCTCCGGTCATTCTCCCCCACCTGACCCCATCATGTGACCCACCTTGATGGTGTCTCACCTCTTGTCGTCGTGTATCTTAAAGACGGCGTCTCTACTACCTGCCGCAACGGTTCCAGGTGATGTTTCCTTCAGGCATTTTTCTCCGGGGAGTAAGCGTACACAAAACTTTCCGCGGAGAGAACATTTTAAAGTATACATCATGAGCAGTGTTTCTTCCAGACGTTTTTCTCCGGCGTGGGGGGGGGGGGGGCACTTGAAATTTTACGGGGAGGGGGGGGGGGGCAGTAGACTTTCTTCTGGGGGGGGGGGGGGATAGTCGTGCAGCGACATCCAACTCAAGATCCACTGCATTAGAAACTATTGCTGCCAGTGATAGCTTTTCTGTGGAGTAGATAGTAGGAACCATGTTGACTCGTGACGCTTGCGCAATATGGATAGAGGGAAATTACTCTAAATAACAAAAAAATACATCAAGCATCATTTGTTGGCAAGAGTTATCTAACCTAAATGTGTCAGATTCAATCTAGGGACGGAAACGATAATAATGATGAATAATTAATTTTTTTAGACAAAGAAGTTGAAAACACTTTCAGTTTCTGACATTTACATGTCATTTTTTATTACGCAATATATTGGGTTTTTTTTTTAGGAACGATGAGAAACATCTATAATAAAAATAGCAATTGACACACTTAGCAACTTTGTGTTGATAAGGTACACTCGAACTCTCTGTCCTCAAAGCACTTACTTCATGCAGCATATTTTTAAAAAATTTCTTGTATAGAATCGCTTATTTTAAAAAAAAATATTCTTCCCTTAATTAACCAATCACTGAAGTGGGCGGTGACGTAATTTCCATTCCGTTAGATCTGTTTCTACTTGGTGAGTGCTGTATACACGTGCATCCAAAGCTAGATCAGTGATTTCTTTTCTTGAGTGCTGTCTACACGTGCTCAAAAGTTGGACAGGAAGCAAAGAATGTTTCAAGTGTGAGCAGTGCATTTGTGTCACTGACCGCTATGTAGGTCTCTAACGCTGTCGGTCGCTGGAAGTTCGATATTAAATTGGAAACATCTTGTTGAAATTGTTATCTAGTTCAGTAGAAAGTGAGTTCTGGAAAATGTTTCTATAATCTCTCTCTCTCTCTCTCTCTCTCTCTCTCTCTCTCTCTCTCTCTCTCTCTATATATATATATATATATATATATATATATATATATATATATATATATATATACATATATATATAAATATATATGTGTGTGTGTGTGTATATATCAATGGAGAGAGTGAGAAATAAGGAAGGATAAGCACGTGTGTAAGAGATAGATATCAGACGAGATATGAGCGATACATTAGCGGGCAGACGGCGAGAAGGCTAGACAGACAGCTCAATTACATTTGTCTCCGGCGAACGATCGTATCGAGCAGATCGCCTCTCCGGCGAACGTTCACATCGAGCCAGGAGCAACATCGCTGTTTCTGTAAATACCAATCCCCCCATTGATCTGTTCTTCAAGCTCGAGTGAGTGTGACCTGCTCTCATGACCTTTTATATTGATTCCGAGATATATTTATATATAAAATGTTAGGTCTTTTTTTTTTTTTAATGTCGCGTGGGCGGATGATTGCGCGGGTGGTAGTGGGAGGGTGATTGCGTGGGTGGTAGTGGGAGGGTGATGGCGTGGGAGTGATGGACGTGAGTCACCGCCGAGGGTCAAAGAGCGAGCGGGCCGTACCGAGGGAATTAATTATCTCGATGGTTCACAACACCATCACCATTGGCCGCGCCTTAACATTCCAATAACATGTTACACTCAAGACTGATGGGGCGTTGGTTGCTTTTTTTTTTCAAGTCTGATCTCAGCGGTTCTAAAACTGTATTGGACATAGGATTTTGGTGGCTTTGGAGGTTGATAACAACGGTTCTAAAACTGAAATACCAAAGGCTCATAGTATTTTTAAAAGTGAAATCAACGGTTCTAAAACTATATTGGACATAGGCTATTTGTGGCTTTGGGGGGTTGATAACAACGGTTCTAAAACTGTATTGGACATAGGATTTTGGTGGGTTTGGGGATTGATAACAACGGTTCTAAAACTGTATTGGAAAAAGGATATTGGTGGCTTTGGGGGTTGATAGCAACGGTTCTAAAACTGTATTGGAAAAAGGATATTGGTGGCTTTGGGGGTTGATAGCAAAGGTTCTAAAACTGTATTGGAAAAAGGATATTGGTGGCTTTGGGGGTTGATAACAACGGTTCTAAAACTGTATTGGACAAAGGATATTCGTGGCTTTAGGGGTTGATAACAACGGTTCTAAAACTGAAATGCCAAAGTCTCGTAGTATTTTGAAATGTGAAATCAACGGTTCTAAAACTTATATTAAAAAACTCATGGCATTTTTCACGTTTGTAAACAGAGTTCGAAAATTGAATAGCAAGAATGCCCTATGTGATTTTTAAATTAAGATATCAATTGTTCCACAACTGTAAAATACAATTGAGGCAGGATTTTCTGTAGTCTGATCTTAACTTTTCATAAAGCGAGAAAGAGTTATTATGATTGGTTAGAAAAACCGAGTTATCGGACTTTAAAAAAAAGTGTGTCTCAGCAACCACATTAGGAATGCGACATTTCACTCCAAGGTTCGCAGAAGTAAGACGCCATTCCCCAGTTACCATGGTACCAACAACGCGGGGGTGTAGCTACACAATCGAAGGGAGAGAAGTCTTCACAGCTAGTGGGAGTGAGAATGGATATTTTCGCGTTGGAGGTGTCAATATCTTAATCCTAATCTTGGTATTATATCTTACTCTAAGCCTAAGTTCAAATAAAGAACGCTTTGTATATTTTTTAAATAACAGTTATTTTTCCATCATATTGGAATAATCTGAAAGAGGTTCAAAGTTTTTTTTTCCCATGACGATTGTCTCACATCGAGTGGGCAGCGTGGTTAGACAATGGAGTGGACGACTTCTCAGGGCTCGTTCATAAATGACGTTACAATTTTTTTTCAATTTTTATCTCCCCTCTCCCCTCCGTCACACATCGTCACACAAAGCCAGACCCCCCCCCCCCCCTAAAGAGACCACATCCCAGCCTACACTCCCCTAAAATATATTTTTTTCAATCATCGATTTTTTTTCTAAAATATTGACTGAGCTCAGTCAGCATAAAGTTCAAACGCGAAATCACGGCTGAATTTCAGTTTCTAAATTTAGTTTAGAAAAAAATGCAGTGTGACGTCACACTATCTTAACCCTTTCCCCCACCACACATCGTTACAAAATTACGGATCACCCCCCCCCCCCCCCCCCCTAAGAGTGTGATATCATTTATGGACGACTTCCTAACCAGAAAGTCTGGAGTTATGATATCGAACTCAGTCCGTAAGACGTCGTAGATCCACCCAGCTCTGACAGGTACCTGAGCCACGTTATGGGAAGTAATGGCGGCTGGGGATAGTCTTCACTATCCCAACATATGCTGAGGTCACATGTCCTATGAACCGCTTAGTTCAAAAGATTTTTTTTTTATATTTCACACCAGTCATTGGAGCCACCGCTGGAATCCGTGATCCTGCTAGTACCGGCCATGTGTTTTTGGTCGTGTTCCTGTCAGGGAGAGATCACAAGACCGGAAGTGACCACTGGCTAGGAAACTTCCCGTCCACGGCGCGGGCAGGCAGAGAACCTAAGAACCTATGGCCGCGGGCATCAGCAGGCAGAGAACTTAAGAACCTTTGGCCGCGGGCATCAGCAGGCAGAGAACTTAAGAACCTTTGGCCGCGGGCATCAGCAGGCAGAGAACTTAAGAACCTTTGGCCGCGGGCATCAGCAGGCAGAGAACTTAAGAACCTTTGGCCGCTGGCATCAGCAGGCAGAGAACTTAAGAACCTTTGGCCGCTGGCATCAGCAGGCAGAGAACTTAAGAACCTTTGGCCGCGGGCGGGTCTTAAAATTGGCAAGCTCAAATTAAGCGGAATAAAAAACAAAACACCAGTCGCTAATCACACAATAAATACTAAAACAAATAATCCCATTACGGCCATATGGCGTCTTTCTTTCAGCTCTCTCTCTCTCCTGAAGGGATATCTTCTTCATACACATTTTGCAGCCTTCCAAGACATCTCTTCTGTGCTCAGTTCTTCAAAAGACACCTCCAGTTTTGCCCTTTAAAAAGTTCACCCTAATCAACTTGCTATTGTTTACAGTATCAAGCGTGAGCTCATGAGATTGGCCAGCACATAAAATAATAAACTGTATATCATCGATTGTCCCTTAACCCTGTTTGTGGTAGTTTGGGCTATGTAGTTGATTTTCTCATAAATTTCTACCACCTGTCTAAATCTTCCGATACTCTGAGTAATTCAACAACTTCCAGATCCGTCCATACATTCAACAGAAATTATGTCTAATTATATCTGAAAACGTTAGGACGATGACCCCGCATAATACAGCATCTCTTGCTCACATATTTAACTCACATAATTCGAGTCTGTGAAAAATCGAATTCAACTTTTAAAAAAAAATGAAAGTTAGGGATAAAAAGCAACCCAAACAAAAAACAAGTTGTTGTGTTTAAAAGGGCTGTTTACAAAATGTCTGGCGCAGTGGGAACGTCTGCCAGGAAATCGGAGGATGATTAAGTGCAATCTAAAACTGTGCAATTTAAATTACGATGACGTTGTCGATATTTTTTCATCTGTCTGAAACTTCTGGCAAATTAAACAAACAAAAAAATTTATTCCATTAGCGAGCGATTTTCATAACAGTTCATGTTTTTTAGTTTGTCTCAAAATAATTTTCAAAACAAATATTCAAGATTCAAAAATAAATAAATAACACATTTCTGAAAAATATGATAAATTATAAATTATATAAAATGTTTCAAAAATAAAATTTCGTCTACAGTTAATGACGTATAACAGGAGTTCAAAGACCTTAGTAAGAATGTCGTCTTTATTTGATAATATAATTTGATATATAATTAAATATATATAGGCCTATATATATATATATATATATATATATATATATGTATATATGCGTGCCTATATGAGTATATGCATATCTATAATATATATATATATATATATATATATATATATATATATATATATATATATATATATATATATATATATATATATATATATATATATATATAATACTGTAGAGGAACCGCCGCAATCAGTCGATGCACCCACCCACACAGAAACCTTTTATCACTTACCAACAGTCGTCCAGAAGAAAGTTCTCGATGTTTTCCAGGACGATTTTTACGACGTTCCACCACCATCAAATTGATTGCCATCCTCGGTAGACTTTTGCAAACCGAAAACTAGATAAATATTCAAGAGCCTCATTAAACAGTACTCAGGATGTGGTCTGTAAGTACAGAGAAGCTTCGGGAAATTGGTCGATTGGTCACTAATACCTCCCTGGGTGGGCGGCGTGGGCGTTGTGAAAGACCCCACTGTGGGGTGTTATTGCGGGGGTAGGGTGTGGGTGTTGAGATTACAAGCTTAGCTTCTTTTTTACCTTTGGGTCAGTCTGAAGCGACTTGGTCATGTTCCTGGGAGAGTTCTGTTATTAAAGTGACCTCTTTATAAAGGCCGTTAGCGGCACGGACCATTGTGGATATTTGTACTGGACAACTGGATTATATGCCTACTGATATATGGATATGTATCCATGATACCCACGCACAATGACCAGTGCTGTAGATATTTTCGAAGACCACTGGTCTGACCCTAACCAACTGGACAAAAGTGTGTGTGTTGTATCAGGGAAAAGTGTGTATGTGTGGCTGTTGTACCAGGGAAAAGTCTGTGTGTGGTTGTTATACCAGGCTAAAGTGTGTATACCCATAACAACGGGAACAAAGACATTCTTAGCGTCGTTTTAATGTAGATTTAAAACCAAAACTTTCGGCAATAGATCTAAAATACAGTGATGCTACCTAAATATTTTATATACATTAGAAATGATTTATACAACGACTGGTGTTTGCGACAAATTAATATCAAAGAGGGAAATTTGACTTGGGTTATAGCTAGAGCATAGGCTAGGGTGATGACTAGGGTTAAAGCTAGAGCATAGGCTAGGGTGATGACTAGGGTTAGAGCTAGAGCATAGGCTAGGGTGATGACTAGAGTTAGAGCTAGAGCATAGGCTAGGGTGATGACTTGGGTTATAGCTAGAGCATAGGCTAGGGTGATGACTAGGGTTAAAGCTAGAGCATAGGCTAGGGTGATGACTAGGGTTAGAGCTAGAGCATAGGCTAGGGTGATGACTTGGGTTATAGCTAGAGCATAGGCTAGGGTGATGACTTGGGTTATAGCTAGAGCATAGGCTAGGGTGATGACTAGGGTTATAGCTAGAGCATAGGCTAGGGTGATGACTAGGGTTAGAGCTAGAGCATAGGCTAGGGTGATGACTTGGGTTAAAGCTAGAGCATAGGCTAGGGTGATGACTTGGGTTATAGCTAGAGCATAGGCTAGGGTGATGACTAGGGTTATAGCTAGAGCATAGGCTAGGTTGATGACTAGGGTTAGAGCTAGAGCATAGGCTAGGGTGATGACTAGGGTTAGAGCTAGAGCATAGGCTATGGTGATGACTTGGGTTATAGCTAGAGCATAGGCTAGGGTGATGACTAGGGTTAGAGCTAGAGCATAGGCTAGGGTGATGACTAGGGTTAGAGCTAGAGCATAGGCTAGGGTGATGACTAGGGTTATAGCTAGAGCATAGGCTAGGGTGATGACTTGGGTTAAAGCTAGAGCATAGGCTAGGGTGATGACTTGGGTTATAGCTAGAGCATAGGCTAGGGTGATGACTAGGGTTAGAGCTAGAGCATAGGCTAGGGTGATGACTTGGGTTATAGCTAGAGCATAGGCTAGGGTGATGACTTGGGTTATAGCTAGAGAATAGGCTAGGGTGATGACTTGGGTTATAGCTAGAGAATAGGCTAGGGTGATGACTTGGGTTATAGCTAGAGAATAGGCTAGGGTGATGACTAGGGTTATAGCTAGAGCATAGGCTAGGGTGATGACTTGGGTTATAGCTAGAGAATAGGCTAGGGTGATGACTTGGGTTAGAGCCATAATTCAAAAGGTTTAGGTTAAGAACAATTACATCTATACTGGTTCTAAAGCAGAAATGTTCTCTGTCACGGGAAAAGGATGAATCTACTCTGGAAGAATGTATAAAAGGCGTCCTCTTGATAAGTAGAATATAAACATTTTTTTTAAATTAAAAGAAAAACCTGTTTCGAACGGCGTAAAACATATTCTTGCTTTAAATAACCTGACGTGATACTCCCGTAGCTGAAGTACCGACCAGTTCTAGAATAATTTTCTCTGTTGAAGGGAAGTAAAAAAAAAATTATCCCCAGGTGGGATTGAACCCGCATCCCCTTCCTAATGACGTAAGCGTAAGTTAATAAACAAAATCGCCTTGGCCGGCCCGGGTCTGACGGCAGGTGCACAGACAGGATTAATTACTCTATCAGACGGGGGCCACTAGTGATGCGGCCATCTTGATAAGGGAACTAACTCATACCGGGTGACATCACTTCCATGTACCTCGTTGAATCAGTTTTTTTCATCCCGCCTATTCGCGCGACGCCTCTCATTATCCATTCCCCACGTGTTGGCTCTCTTAATATCCGGGTTCCAATTTTTTTAAAATGCGCATTTTTTTTTACGATTAAAAATGAACTAAATTTTTTTTTATTTGACAGATAAATGCCTAATAGATATCACTACATTGAATTTACATAATTTAAAAAAATAATTAATAGAAAAAGCATAGTTTACAATTTAAAAAATCAGAATTATTTTTATAGGAACTAAAGTTTACTAAAGGCTTACATGTTTGTAAAAAAAAAATAATTGCGGACGGACATAAACACACTTTATATAACATTACAACACTTCAAAAAATATAACTCGTAGATTTTAGATCTAATTTAGTAAACTTTACAACTAAGGTAATGAGCACTAAAAAAAAAACTGCTATTTTTTAAGCTTAGCCGTTCACGAGCATTGCTCAAGGCCGTAGAGTTTATGATTTTCACGTTTGGCTATGAAAAGTTAGAATAATTTGTTCCCTGCATGTGCAATCCTAGTTTTTAACTCATAAATATATTTAAAAAAAACCCCAGATATTAAGGTTTGTTTGTATACTTTAAAAAAAAACTTAGTTAAGAAGGACCCCACGACGTTAAGTAGATTTTAACATAAACAAAATCACAACAAATAAACAGTGAGTTGTACAAGGTGCGGATTGTTTGTTATTGTAAGTCCTGTTCCCCAGAATTCGTTTTAACTCGTAGTTTTTTTTTTCAAAATAATTTTTAAATTTAAAGTTCCGATGCACCATAAGGAGCGTATGACAAATGCTTTTTTTAAACTTGAACCTACAAAACAGAAACCTAGAATTCAAATTGTTTGTTTTATGTTTTTCGCAAGTTTTAAAGTAAACAGGATGAAAAAAAGTTATTCAAGAGTACTCCCCCTTATTTTAAAAATCCCTAGTTTCCTCCCTTAGCTTAGTTTATTATCTATTAATAGCAGCGCAATATTAAATACAGGTGAAACAGGTGTTAATGACGAAGATTAGAAAACCAATCACCTGTTATCTTCCTCGTTATCTGCTGGCTTAATTGATGAAAGTAACATCAAGGACGGGTTATCTTGTAAGCCGGGGCCTGATCTTCATCAAATATCAATTAGTCTACACAGGGGAGAAAACCCCCTCTCAATTCGTCTGGTGTTGACTAGCGAGTAATCCCCCCTGTCTGTGGTCTTGATTAAAGATCAGCCTGACATTGCCTGTACTCTAAGCGACGGAGTCTTGATATTTTCGTGGTAGGGGGAAAATCTGCTCGCAGCTTTTAGACGCTACCAGCGTGGTTCATTTATTTTAATTACCACTTCAAGAGAGCTTATTGGCTAATTTTAGCAATTCATTTTAAGGCGAGTGGGTCTGCCGTATCAACGAGGCAAGCTGTGTTGGATAATTTTACCCCCACCTCTTCTTCAAATACCCCACTCCCCCCGTTTTATTTTTTTTAATACTTTGCGACATAAAAAGGTAACCTATCCCATGTTTTACGGCCGAGACATTACAAAAAAAAAAAAAAAAAAACTTGATTCTCCAAATATCGCCACAAATGTCTAGACCCTCACCAAAAAAAACGCCCCCCCCCCCCCACACACACACATTGAACATCGGTAAAGCTTGCCCACACCCCATACTTGTAAGTATCTTTGCATACTTACTTAACCCCACACATAATTATATACATTCCCTTATGAAAGATATTCTCCCCTCCCCCTCTAAGAAAATGTAAAGGTACTCTTTCAGAACTGGCGGTCCATGAGGATACTGAAGTAGAGTTCACCTATGAGCTCGGTATATGAAGGGATGATGTGGTCAACACTATGCTCAGCCGCCTTTACTTTCCCGAACGTGAGTCAGATACCCATCAGAGCTGAGTCGACTCAGGGACATCCTACGGACTCAAGCCCAAGATTCGAACTCATGACGTGTGGGTTTGCAGTCATTAGCTCTCTCATCCGACCACACCGTCTCGCCCCCTTCCAAATGAGGTGTAAAAGAATCTAGCAGCCCAGACTGTCACACAAGTGATCTATTTCCGTGTACACACGAAGTTCCGTTGTCGTGTCTGATAAACGGGAAAATATAAATAACTAGCAGAGCCCCCACAATGCGCTGCGCACGGGTGGCGGTAGCGCGTCCTTGTGTGTGCATCACATTGGTATGGATTTCCTGAGTGGACAGCCATCTTTATTTTAAAGCGAAGTCCTGACCCACGAACTAAGTTCTAAGTTCAATTGGGCTTTACTCTAACAGTTTTACATGCTTTCCTTATATAAATTGGTTGTGGTGTGTGTGTGTGTGTGTAAAGGGGGGGGGGGGGTGTTTCTTTCTTTTGTCCGCCCCCTCATTACCCCGCACACATTTTCCAAATATCCAACGGAAAAAATGGTCTGAAAGAAACCTCGTGAAAGAGGATGGAGGGCAGACATCAAAGAGAGGGCCGCACCAGACTGCAATACCCTGGGGAAGCGGGATGGCCTAGCGGTAACACACGCACCTGCTGACCCGCGCGTTACGAGTTCGGTACCCCTGACCCCCACGTGGTGGTGAGTAGCAATAGTGGTGTGAGTACTGCTCGATTCCTACCAGGTTAGTGGCAGTCTGGCTTCAGCTTTGCCCATATGACAGAGACAGCAAAAAAAAAAAAAAAAATCCTAGCTACGCCACAGTGGAAGCAAACCCTATCTAACTTCTCAAAATGTTAACGTCATGTTTACTTAGAGTTCCTCCTCTATTTCCCCACCCTTTTATAAAGAACATTATCGGAGAGGGGGAATTAATGCTACAATTACATGCCCCCCACCCCATCAGATAAAATACTTTTGTTGAACCTTCGCCTGTAAATTATGCCACTTACCCCCCACCCCCTTTTTTTTTACACACACACCCCGTTACTTACTCTACCCCCTCCCCCTCCTCACACCTCCACATGTTTTGAATACCTTGCTTTCGACGGTTTTTAATTTCTATTTGAAATGAATTTTAAAAAAGGCGTTGTTATCGGCCCCTTGTAATTTCACATGCTTAATACTTTTCACACGTGCTACGAAATACCTGTTTGTTTGGATTTTACCTAGCAGATTTCACACAGTGACCTCGAGTTTTAATTTCACCTGGCACCCTTGATACATGTAGCCTTGGACTACTTTCAGTACACGCGCTGGTTAAGCCGAGATGTTGGAGTTCTTGGGTTCAAGTCTGTAGAAAGTCACTTGAGCCGACTCAGCTCTAACTCGTACCTGGCTCAAGTCATTGAAAGGAAAGACGGCTACTTCATTACAAAACTAAAATTCACATTGTCGAACTGACCAACCTACGACATTTTACTAAATAACTTTCCTATTATCAAACTGACCAAACTACATTTTACTAAATAACATTCCTAATGTCAAAATGACCAACCTAAATATTTAATTAAATAGCATTCCTAATGTTAAAATGGCCAACCTAAATATTTCATTAAATAACATTCCTAATGTCGAACTGACAAACCTACACATTTCATCAAATATCATTGCTAATGTCTAACTCCCCCCCCCCCCAACCCACCCCAAACAAAACATCACAACATATCTGACATTCCCTGTGTCAAACCAAACACATTACAACACCGACCAAATCATGAACCCACTACAACCAAACTAACGACAACAACAAACAATGAACAAACAATGACAATACCACCAGGTCAATGGTATCTGCGCATGCGCAGAGAACCAAGGTTGCCGGATTATCCCCAAGGTTAATCCGGCACCGTACACGTCTTAAACGACAACCTACATAATGTTGAACGGGCCCGTCATTCGACAAGCCGCCAGTTTTATCAAGCTGGTCACATTTCTAACAGACGATCTAGAATTTTGCCACGCTGTCAAAAAAAAAACTGTGGGGAGAGGGGGGGGGGGGGGGGGGGGGGGAAGCGATGTGCACGGAAAATAGCAAACCGATGGCCTTGAACTTGGAAATATGTATCGAATATCAAACATATGTCATTGAGCGAGGTGGGTATCATTATCAAATCGATGGCGTTCAACATGGATTGATTCATCGCACATCTGTGGCGATGACGTTCAATGAAGATGAATTAGTCATCAAACCGATGACCTTCAATATGGGTGAATTCTTCAAATGTCGAACGTGACCTATAGGTTCGTCCCATTTATAATCGCTGATCTTAAACGTGGATAAATTCATCAAATGTCAAACGGACGACCTTGACCTTTGAAGATTACATAAATTGTCAAACCGATGACCTTCAGCGTGGATTGATTTATACCATATCACAGCTGACCTTGAAAGTGGATACCCCTTCTTTTACTCGCTGACCTTGAGAGTGAATGAATTTTTAAACTATTACAGCGAATAATCTTAAACACAGACGGTGGTTTTCATTTAAAATCTTTGTGATGACCTAATGACCTTAAGCGTAGACTGACATGTCAAAAATATTTTCTTGAAACTTGACAAAACAGCGCTGACCTTGAGCGTTGAAAATACGTCATTTTCATCCTAAAATGACCTTGGACGATGAAAAGACGTTATTTTCATCATAAAATGACCTTGAACGAAGACACACTTATCACATTTACAGCTGACAACCTTGAACTTCGACCGACGAAATATCTAACAAATGACCTTGACCATCGACCTACCCGTACAAATTCTATACCATCTTTATTTTTTTATCCTTACGCATTACATTCACAACTACACGCACACCATCAACGACAATCCGGCACGCTATTTATAACTCACAATATTTTTTCCACAAACCCACAACCCGGAAGTTTCGTGACCCAGAAGCGTAATCCACTGACCCAGTTTCAAATGACTGGGAGTGAGATGAAATTATGGGATATTTTTTTTCTCTCCCCCAGCGCTGTACCTGCCTGTGTTATTTAAAAAAAAAATTAGCGTGCGTATAAAAAAAAAAGTTGGTTAATTATTGTTTTTACACCAACAAAAAAAAATATCTCCCGGTCGCTAGGCGGACCTTTTTTTGTTGCGGATTGAAAACCCGCCCATCTGAAACCGGAAGTCGATTGTTGCGGCCATGCCGACCTAGTTTTAAGTTTGAATTGCGTACAAGCTGGGTGTAGAAATTGGCCGACCATTAATCATTAACATAAATTATTCTTCTACGCACCGATCTCCTTTAGGATGGGCACGGAGATAGGGTGACACTTTATTTACACGTTGACTTAGCTAAAAAAAAACCGCGCATCTGTAGTTTGTTGCCTACGTGATTTTGTACGGAATACAAGAGGGCGCGAGCACCTAAAATTTGAAAGTAGTTTTTACATTTTTTTTACTTGCCTGTATTTATGCGAGTTATAATTGGCGTAGGTTCTAACACTATCTAGGCCTACACCAGGGTTCTCAACCTGGGTTCGATCGAGCTCCTGGGTCAGTCTCAAGCGGAGGTCAAGATACACCCCCGATTTATATGATTCACGATAGACTTTTTTGTCAGTGAGGGTAGTAGAGCTCTTAAGAAGGGTTCGGTGAATGTACGCATGAAGCTAATAGGGTTCGGTACCTCCAAAAATGTTAAGAACAATTATATACGCGAAATAAATTACAGAGTAAATTTACATGAATTCCATGCATTTTAGAGAGATTAAAAAACATTCGATACTCTACTAAATTGCTTTTAAATCAGGTAATATTTTAGAAAATAAGCATGTTAAAATTATGTCTATACATTCGACATTTTTTAATCTATTTGCTGATACAAAAGTCAGTTATTCGATTGAGTTTGAACTATTTCAACACAAACACTAGCATTCGTACCCCTTTATCAATAAAGAAAACACTCCGTGAAAACCAATTACACTCTATTATCAGGACACCGCACTAAAACTGTAAGACCCCCCCCCCCCTCCTACCCCCTCCACAAGCAGACCCCTGTACCACAAGACCAAGACCCACACAAAGTAGTTCAAGACCCCTTCCGATCCCAAATCTCAAAGCGGCAACACACCACCTTACACCCACCCCTTCTACCTCCACACCTAACTTGTCACTCCTCTGCGCGACCCCCCCCCCCCGTCTGGCAGTAAATTCAGCGCGTGAAATGTGAGACACGCACATGAAATACAAGCACACTGGGAAGGGTACTCACGTCTCATTCATGTTCGGTACATACACACTTGATTAAAGAACCCTAAACAAATATCACACGACTTAATGCGGCAGATAGAACTGTCGGGTGCGCTAATATTCTTTTTAAATACTATAATGTAAAGCAGGTAAGAATTTACTAAGTGGTGAGCTGGCAAACAGGATGTTGCAGACCTTGATAATAAGATTAATTTTACCAGTGCGTATAGGCTAATGTAATAGCGTTTTTATTTGGCAAGTTAACGCTTAGAAAATTAACCGTACGCCCCGCCATAAACAAACCTTGAACCTAACCCTAAACATCTGGTTGAACCTGACCCAGTGACCTTGGGTGCCGAGGACGAATTAATTAAACGTTAAACCTAAGTTAAAATTAACTGACTGGCGCCAGAGGCGAAATTCCATGGAGTTAATACGAAGAGCAAATTTTAAATTAATTAAAAGAAAGTGGTCAATAGAGTTCACTGGAGGCACCCTCCCACCCCACCCCACCCTCCCACCACAACCTCCCAACCAACAATCTCTCACCACCCACCACTCGCAACTCACACTAGCCCACTACACACCCTCCTACCACGCATCACCCCCACCACACATCCTCACACCACACACCAGCCCCACCACTCCCACTCCCACTCCTACCACACACCACCCCCACCACACCACTCCCAACTACTCCCCTCCCTAAACAGACTCGGGTTTACCAAATTACTCACAAGTATGTGAACATATTTTTTTTAACCCCATCATATTGAAGCTATAAAAATCAACAAAAGATTAAATCCGGAGTATTAGAATGATCCCCTTCTATGGAGATTTTCACAAGATTTTTCTTAGCTGTGTCTCATAGTTCATGCAGGTGTCTGGATTAAGGTCAAGGCTGTGAGATTGTCTAGATATTAATACATTGAGTCTGGTATAACGTTGTAGGTATATGTTGGTCAAAAGAAGTAGCAAGGAAAAGAATCTACCCAGTGGCACATGTCAATTATGTTCCCCTCTCTCCCATATTATAATGTTATCCACGGTACCCCCATCCCCAATTTGTAAAGGTCGTGCGCTTTTTACCAGTCGCTGTGCTTGACTTTTTATTTTTGTGTCACAGAATCGTTGCAGAAAACAGTTAAATCAGTATGTAAAGCAAAATTGTAGTCCATTTTCTAAATGCAACTAAGAATGAGGTTTTTTAATTAAAAAATAAATAATTCTACCCCATTTTGCTCCTCCGTAAGCCTTTGCAGGCTAAAAGGTCAAGTCAAGGTCAACATAGACAATACATAGGTCAGGTAATACCGGTCAATGTAACATCGCTCAAGGTCACGGGTTAACATATCAAGCCAAGGTTAAACTAGACAACACATAGGTCATACAATACCGGTCCAACTTGCTAACTACCCCTGCAGTTAATAAAATCAGTTTTTGTGTGTGGTGGTTTAAAGCAGTAAATAAAATTAGTTTTTGTGTGTGGTGGTTTAAATGTATGTAAATATTCCGTAGCAAAGAGCTGAGATCTTAGTTTTCTTTCTAACGCGATCTCCAACATCCAGTGATCATGTTTGTTTTCATTATAGAGTTTAGTCCAAGGTTAAGTTTTGTATAAAAATAAAACCTATTTATAAACGGATGAATTGTATTCTCCATACAACCAAATAGTAGGACCATAATAAAATACAGGAAATTAAGGGTTGTCCCATCAAGAAGAGACGAAAATGATTTCAATTGTTGTGGTGAAAAACTAGGTGAACCACTCATCATCTTTTTTTTTTCTCGCGGGAACCTTGACATAATTCCCGCCGCGAGAAGACAGCGCGTGCAATAATTAAGTCAAGGCTACAACATTATTTACCCCCACCCTCGCACCAAGAGCAACCCCCCCCCCCCCCCCACACACACAAACACATTTTGTCCCTTCAATCGGTACAAACGCCCTTAGCTATGATTTACATTAGGGCGGGCGCCTGTAAGGCGTTTACACGATTTATCGTCTTATTTTTCTCGTTGAAAATATTTCTTTTTCGTCGAGAACTTATTTTTCCTTTTAAAATATTATTTCCCTTTAAAAATACATTTGTCATAAGGGGATGTAACTTTGTCAGGCACTAGGCAAAATATTTGTGACGAGAAAAATGGCCCGTTGAGGAAGGGTACAACCGGCGCTAGGCTGATAGTGCTGTCTCTTTTCTCTAAACTAAAACCAACTCACCCCACCCACACACCACCCCCACCCCCACCACCCCCACCCCCCACCCACCCCCCACACACCACCCCCCACCCCCCCCACACCGCCCCCACCCCCCACACACCTGATAGTGCTGTCTCTTTTCTCTAAACTAAAACCAACCCACCCCCCACACACCCCCGCCCCCGAAAATTTCAAGTACCCCACCCCTCTCTGTGGAGGAAAAAGTCTAAACTAAAACCACCCCACCCCACACACAAACCACCCCACCCCACCCCCACACACACCACCCCCCCACACACACACCACCCCCCCACACACACCATTCCCCCCACACACACACCACCCCCTTCCCCCCCCCCCCCCCCCAAAAAATTTCTACCGTCCCATTCAACGAAATATAATTATATACTTTTTCCAGTGTCCGCTCCCCTCCCCGAAAATTCTACCCCCCGCCACCGAAAATTTCAAGTACCCCCACCCCTCTCCGGGGAGGAAAAAGTCTAAATTAAAACCATCCCATCCCCACCCCCCCCCACACACACACCCCACCCCCCCCCCCCCCTAAAAAAAACATGTCTACCGTCCCATTCAACGAAATATAATTATATACTTTTTCCAGTGTCCGCCTCCTCCCCGAAAATTCTACCCCCGCCCCCGAAAATTTCAAGTACCCCCCACCCCTCTCCGGGGAGGAAAAAGTCTGAAAGAAACACTGGTGTCGCGCTTAGCCACCACTCGAAGAATTGCATTAAAGAAATTGCAAGAAAACCACTTTTTAGATTAGACACATTAATTAGGCGGTAATTTTATTATAGAGTATCGATGAAGAAATTTCTTTTGAGTTAGGGAGGGGGGGGGGGGGGCTCAGACGTTCTTACGCGGGGGTGGGGCTTTGCCCCTACCCGAAGAATTGTATGAAAGAAACTCTTCACGCAAACCACTTAGATTAGACAAAAATTTCCTTGTTATTCAATGTTTACTCAATAATCAATGACGTCATATTACTGTGTGCACTATCCGGCTTGAGATTATTTTCTACTCTGTGCTAAATGTGTCGACGTCATACTTCGTTTTTCGAATTACTGTGCATGTTTTTATTTTCCTTGTGTTTTCTCTAGAGCGTTCTTGTCAGATAGATAGATAGATAGACAGACAGCGAAACTATTATATAGAACGAGAAAAATGGCCCGTTGAGGAAGGGTACAACGGGCGCTAGGCTGATAGTGCTGTCTCTTTTCTCTAAACTAAAACCAACCCACCCCCCACACACCACCCCCACCACCCCCACCCACACACACCACCACCCCCCCACACACCGCCCCCCACCCCCACCGCCCACCCCCCACCCTCCAAAAAACATGTCTACCGTCCCATTCAACGAAATATAATTATATACTTTTTCCAGTGTCCGCCCCCTCCCAGATAATTCTACCCCCGCCCCCAAAAATTTCAAGTACCCCCACCCCTCTCTGGGGAGGAAAAAGTCTGAAAGAAACACTGAAACCAACCCACCCCCCCCCCACACACACCACCCCCCCCCCCACACACCGCCACCCCACCCCACCCCCACCCCCCCCCCCCCCAAAAAAAAACATGTCTACCGTCCCATTCAACGAAATATAATTATATACTTTTTCCAGTGTCCGCCCCCTCCCAGAAAATTCTACCCCGCCCCCGAAAATTTCAAGTACTTCCACCCCTCTCCGGGGAGGAAAAAGTCTGAAAGAAACACTGGTGTCGCGCTTAGCCACTACCCGAAGAATAGCATTAAAGAAATTGCGAGAAAACCACTTTTTAGATTAGACACATTAATTAGGCGGTAATTTTATTATAGAGTATCGATGAGGAAACCACCCCACCCCCCCCCCACCCACCCACCCCACCCCCCCCCCCCACCCCCCACACCCCACTCCCAAAAAAATCATGTCTACCGTCCCATTCAACGAAATATAATTATATACTTTTTCCAGTGTCCGCCCCCCTTCCCGAAAATTCTACCCCCGCCCCCGAAAATTTCAATTACCCCCACCCCTCTCCGGGGAGGAAAAAGTCTGAAAGAAACACTGGTGTCGCGCTTAGCCACTACCCGAAGAATTGCATTAAAGAAATTGCAAGAAAACCACTTTTTAGATTAGACACATTAATTAGGCGGTAATTTTATTATAGAGTATCGATGAAGAAATTTCTTTTGAGTTAGGGAGGGGGGGGGGGGCTCAGACGTTCTTACGCGGGGGTGGGGCTTCGCCCCTACCCGAAAAATTGTATGAAAGAAACTCTTCACGCAAACCACTTAGATTAGACAAAATTTCCTTGTTATTCAATGTTTACTCAATAATCAATGACGTCATATTACTGTGTGCACTATCCGGCTTGAGATTATTTTCTACTCTGTGCTAAATGTGTCGACGTCATACTTCGTTTTTCGAATTACTGTGCATGTTTTTATTTTCCTTGTGTTTTCTCTAGAGCGTTCTTGTCAGATAGATAGATAGATAGACAGACAGCGAAACTATTATATAGAATAATTTTTTCTTCTTCTTTTTTTACTTTCTCGTATATACGTAGTATAGAGAAAGTATTGTAATCGTGCAAAAAAAAAAAAAATCGAGATTTTTACAAATCTCGACGTTTTACACCTCACTGATACGGAAAAACATAATTTTGCAATCTTGTCCGTATGTCTGTGTGTGTGTGTGTCTGTCTGTGTGTGTGTCTGTCCGTGTGTAAACACGATAACTTGAGTACCGTTACAGCTAGGTTGATGAAATTTCATATATAAGTATTTTATCAAAATCGTAGATCCGTATCAACTTTTGAGCGATTTCCGATAACCGGAAGTGGTACTTTTCCTACTTTGAATTTTTTAAAGGCCTATAACTTGAGTACTATTTCAGATAGATAAAAGAAATTTCACATGTAAGTAAAAGATCTAATTCTCTACCTTCTGTAAAATTTTGAGTAATTTCCGTTGACTGGAAGTAGTAATTTACGCTACTTCCGATTTCTCAAAAAACTAATGTTAATTTTAAAAGTACTAATAATATTGCGCACTATTATGCGCTTTTTTTTATTTGCGTTCACTTGGTGTGCAATTAATTTGTCTACGAGATTTTATTCTATTTTTAAAACTTTAAGTATTTAAAATGGATTAAAAATCATGTCTATAGCCCGAGTTTCCATCCCCTGTTATTTTATATAAGAATATTCGAGAAAGTTTAGGGGAGTTCACTCCCGGTTTATTTGTATATATAAAAAAAAAAAAAATCTAAAATTTAGTTGTTTCGAGATTTTAAAACTATGTTCATTTTTTGCAGTGCTGAATTGCATTTTATTTGCATTGATAGGGTATAAATATTTATTCTTCAAAAATAATTTAACTTGTCCATCTTGTTTCAAAAGCAGACTCATTTATATCAAGATCGCAATAATGATGGACCTTCTTCTTCTCCGTTCTTATGTGTATTATTAATTGTGAATCTCCGACAGAGGTTTCAACATGTTTGGGCTATACTGTTCGTTCACTTCGCCTTCAGCCTTTTTTCCTTTCTGGGTATGCTTTTATAGTCTTCGTACGACAATGGACATCTGCAATACACAAGTTGTTTTGATTTCGGAGTTTTCTCTCCTAGATGTGCCCAGCTAACATGGTTTTTTTTCTCCTAGAAGGGTTAATATCCCCAGCTAACAAGGTTTTTTTCTCACAAAAGGGTTAATATCCCCAGCTATAAAGGTTTTTTTTTTCTCCTAAAAGGGTTAATATCCCCAGCTAACAATTTTTTTTCTCCTAAAAGGGTTAATATCCACAGCCATCAAGGGTTTTTTTCTCTCCTAAAAGGGTTAATGTCCCCAGCTATCAAGGTTTTTTTTTCTCCTGGAAGGGTTAATGTCCCCAGCCAACAAGGTTTATTTTCCCCAGCTAACGAGCCTCATCTGTAAGTTCATTTCTCCATGTCACCACTAGAAGATATCGCTGGTCTAACCACTTCTGTACTCAATGTTCCTGATTGAAGTTTAAATTTGTAAAAAATTTCCCGATCATCCCTTCTTGCGCTAATACACCCCCCCTCCCCTTACTAAACAAGTATAGTCGTGACCTCTTGAATGATAAAAAAAAATGTCGGTTGTTAAATCAATGTCAAGGTCGTTTATTAGGAGAGTCACCTGACTCCCGTAAACCCATTTTGCGGGCGTCAGTCTGTGCACGTGCATTTTATTAGTCGTAAAACGTGTCGTGAAGAGGTTGACGGTGGGGTGGGGGAGAGAAAGATTGGGGGGGGGGAAGATGTGGACTGAGGGTGGGGCTGGGGGGTGGAGAGAAAGATTGGGGAGGAGGTGGATGTGGGCTGAGGGTGGGGTTGGGGAGGGGAGGTGGGGGTAGAGAAAGATTATTGAATGAGGAGATTGTGGGGGGGGGGTGAGATGTGGCCTGAGGGTGGGGTTAAGGAGGGGAGGTGGGGGTAGAGAAAGATTCCAGAATGTGGAGATTTGAGGGGGGAGGGGTTGCGATGTGGGCTGAGGGTGGGGTTGGGGAGGTGGGGTGGACAGAAAGATTCCATATTTCATATTAGAATGGGGGGGGGGTGGGGGTATGGTTAATGCATAGGAACTAACTCATATGAAAATAAACCTCCAGCATTGGCCTAGCAAGTCACACTTTACCGTTAAGGCAGAATTCGAACTTCGAAGCTCGAACGACTCAAACTTTATACTTAATTCAAGATTCGATCCTTGAGATTCGAACACAGTCAACACCTATTTCTCTTTGAATCTGTGTTCTACCCTAACTTCCTATGTCCAACAACCGTTTGTCTGTTTCATAACAAAATAACATTATTAAAAAAATTTTTCAACAACTCTAACGCATTAGACTTCTTGGTGCTCAAAGGTTAATTCGGATCAGTTTATTACCCCGGGGTCAAGGACGGGGGGATCAAAGGTCAAGGTTTAGACACAGATTTTTGACCCCCATGGCTGACAACGCGCCGTAAAAATGTCTGCTCAAAGAAAACAAACAAGCTGATGCAGGTCAAGCTGCCCGCCATTTTATTCTACCTGCACGTTCCGAGCTAGCGCCGACCGTAATTAACGTTAATCCCGTGTTGATCCCTAACGCTAACCGTTAGCGGCTTACAAAGGTGTGAGTGTATACACAAGCAGGCACACACGCGCGCACACACACACACACACGTACACACATGCACTTAAGCGCAAATACACACACGCACGCATACGTACACACAATCACACACACATACACACTTTACACATTTCTATGTCCTTGGACCTAGGAGGCAATACTACTCACCAAAGTTTCTTCCGGGCATCTCTTCTGGTGTGTGGGGGGGGGGGGAGATGGCAGAGCCCCCCGAAATAAGTCTACCGCCCCCCCCCCCCCCGAACGAAATGGAATTTATGTAGAAAATATATACATTTAACAGTGTCCGCCCCCTTAAGAATGTCTACCGCCCCCCCCCCAGAAATTTTCAAGTGCCCCCCCCCCACCCCGGAGAAAAAAGTCTGGAGGAAACACTGCTACTCACCCGAGAGTCTGTTGTATTACAAAATATTACAACTTTGACGCCGCGGCCGAGCGGAGGATTTAACCCTATAATATATATATATATATATATATACATATATATATATATATATATATATATATATATATATATATATATATATATATATATATATATATATATATATATATATATATGTATATATATATATATATATATATATATATATATATATATATATATATATATATATATATGTATGCATATATATATATATATATATATGTATATATATATAAATATATATATTGTTACGACTCCCTTCTCTAATCCTTTCGAACTAGTCAGGGAATCGTAAACAAGAAGAAAAATAAAAATAAATAAACGCCAACTTTAGTAATCTCTATTTATTTCCACAAATCACAACACTTAAAGTTAACCCGCCACCGAAGTACAACAATCAGAAATATACACAAATAGCTACAAACAACTAAAGTTCTTAGCACGACTACCCTACTTATCCCTAACTGTCTAACTAGCCTAGGTCTACTACAGTACAGGCATCTCTTGGCTGTCCATTAGCTCACAGAGACGCCCCATGTCTGTCTCCTCTAGACCTAGCTATCCGAGTCCGTCTCCGTGTGTGAGTCCCTCAGAGTGTCCCCAGTCTGCCGTCTACCCCCTCCTTAAATAACGGACTCACAAATGCCCAGGTGCGGGGCTAATTATGCACCAACACGTCCCACTCAAGCCTAACCTAATTAAATGTCGCCAACAGGTCTGGGGTACCTGATTAATTAAATTGTCAGACCCTGCTAATATACTACCCCCCCAGTACGGTCACCCCGGCCAACTAGGTACGTGTCTTCTACACCTACCCCCATTGATGCCGTCGTCCGTAAATGTAACCTAATTCTAACACGTGCCTCGTTGATTGTCTCCATCTAGACCTGTTCAATCTGGGTCACGTCTATTTTCAACCCTACCCTGCTATATACGCCCCCACAGTCGTAACAATATATATATGTATATATATATATATGTATATATATATGTATATGTATATATATATATATATATATATATATATATATATATATATATATATATATATATATATATATATATATATATATATATATATATATATAATCCTACTAGTATGTTGGCTGCCCGTCGTTCAGATAAAGAGAGTCACTGTAAGTACATGAAAAGCAGGATATGTACAGAATCAAAACAAACAAAACCCACCATCCAACAGTATCATGTTATCTTTTCCTACCCTCACTATAACAGAAAACTAACTCTATGTAGGATCAGTCTGTAATGTACCACCTTTTGATCCGCCACTGAAGGAATCCTTGTTTTGGCAAGTCCCACCTTTTGATGCGCCTTTGAAGGACTTCTTGTTTTGGTTGTGCTCTCGTCACAATGGCGACGCGACGAGATTTTACGCGAGTTCGTGTTTACAAAACAGACGTGCCCCAACACTGGGAGCTACGGGCCGGACTGGAAGTTATGACGTACGGAAATAAGATCAGTTGGGCACTGGGCTAGTAGCATTTTATTAGTGCTCGAGTTCAAGTACTACATCTAGTAAAACAGTAAAACTTTTTACTTTCTCGTATACGAAGTAGGCCTATAGAGGAAGTATTGTAATCGCGGGGGGGGGGGGGGGGGGGAAATCGAGATTTTTACAAATTTCGACGTTTTATACCACACTGAGTCGGTGTATGTGTGTGTGTGTATGTATGTGTGTCTGTGAACACGATAACTTGAGTACCATTACAGCTAGGTTGATGAAATCTCAAGTATGATTTAAAATTTGTAATTCTATATCAACCTTTCAGCGATTTCCGATAACCGGAAGTGAAACTTATTCGACTTTTAACTTGAGTATTGTTTCAGATAGATAAATGAAATTACACATGTAAGTAAAATATCTAATTCTCTGTCTTCTGTCAAATTTTGAGTAATTTCCGTTGACCGGAAATAGTAATCTATGCTATTTCCGATTTCTCAAAAAAAAAACGCATGTAAATTTATAAAGTACTAATAATATTCCGCACTATTACACACATTTTGTCTTGCGTTCACATTGTGCGCAATTCTTTTCTACGAGATTCTATTCTATTTTTAAAAAGTTTAAGTAATTAAAAATGAATTAAAATATTGTCTATTTTCCGAGTTGCCATCCCCCGTAGTGTTATACAAGAATATTCGAGAAAGTTTAGGGGAGATCACTCCCGGTTTATTTAAGCTTGCAACAGTACATATTAAAGATTTTTTTTACAAGCTTTTATTTAACTCACTTCGTCTGTCGTCCGTCTGTCTAGATCGAAACGGCCGAGCGAAATTGCAGACACTTCTAACTGACAGATACGGTTCGTAATTGGTACGTGAGTCAAGACATGAAGACAATGCATCGTGACATTAAATTTGACTTAATTGGTCGCCTAATTAATTTTTTATGAATTAATTAAAATTTTGACCAAATTAGTAAGCAGTTCTATCCACACGCTTCCTTTGCCGAGGCCACAGAAACAAGTGATCTCTACTTCACTTGCCCTATAGACCGTCAGGTTTGAAAGGGAACTTTACTTCTATCCACACGCGTCATCACGTTCAATAGCTGCTCAATGGTTTTTAGTCATGTAACTCTATTGTAAATGAAAAACGTGGGGCGCCGAAGTAAAAGTTATATTACTATTGATTAGATAATACTATTGACTTTTATTAGGGAGCTTGTAGAGAGTCAACAGTATTAGAAACTGTAAGAAAATCACGGCGCCCCACGTTTTTGATCGCTTATAGTAGAGTGATCGCTTGCATTATTGTGATGTATAGCGTTTATTTTCTACTTTTTAGTTCAATCAGAAAACGTGGGTTTTTTAAAACTTTTTTAATGATTATTATTTTCTACTTTTTAGTCTTTGTCTGTTTGTTTGCATTAAAATCTTGCTATCGATTTTATCTTCTCGCATTCACTTTTGTTTTGGGTAAACGAAGACAAACACTCACAAAGGACGAACACCAAAAAATCCGATGGATTCCATCTGGTCCAAAGTCAATGCTTAAGTCGGGAATGTCTTTATCAATCTGGTCGCGTCTGAAATTTGGCCAATGGCTTTGTTGTGTGAATACGTTACTGACTAGAACACATAGAGTGGGATAGCAATCGTGTGCCCAACCACTCGACCATATCGTCTCCCCCAAACTGGCCTACCTCCTGTAACTTTAAACTCGGTTCAAACTAAATTATTTGCCCCTAAACCTGTGGCGACGTGGGATCGTTCGCTTCACTGCGCGCGAGGTACGCGTCGCTCGTTTTTTTTCTAATGGCTCGCAGAGGAGAATTATATATATAGATTATATAGCGGTCTAAAATGCTCAATAAAATGTTTCCATTGATCAATTTAGTAATAATAACAATTGCATATTCTATGGTCATCCAAAAGAAAGCTTCCCTGAAAATTTCAGCGCGCTAGCTAACTAGGAAGTGCCAGAAATTTCGATCGCAAGATTTGATTGGAAAGACAAACAAATAAACAAACAGAGAAAGCAAGTTAAAGAAAACGTGGGAATAAAAACATGTTAAGTACTAAAAAAATTTCATAAAAAACTTTTTAATAACAAGCTTTTATGTAGGCCTACTAATGCACTAAAAAGTAGAAAATAAATTATACACTACTATTTAAATTACTATAAAGAAAAGCGTGGTTCTCTTCCTAAATATTAGTAAAGGTATCCAATAGATACTAAAGTGGCCCACGCTTTTCTTTATAGTAATTTAAATTTTAGTGTATAATTTATTTTACTACTTTTTAATGCATTAGTACATAAAAGTTTGTTATTAAAACGTTTTTTATAAAAAAAAAAAATTTTAAAAATAAGATCACGACAAGTAATTTTTAAAAATGTAAAATTATGGTATAAACCATGAAATCAAGATATTAAAAAAAAAGACTAAACATTTCTAGAATGTAAGTTAAATCTTGGCTCAACAAATTACGGCCATTACCACTTTTCCCTTCTGTGGGGGTAACTTAGAATTTAGCAGGCGAGTATTTAAAATGATTTAATCGCCAGTGTTTGTCTGTATGTATGTTTGTGTTTGTATGTATGTGTGTGTGTGTGTGCAAAATTAATAGAAGGGGTGGGCTGATACCCTCATTAAACCAGCCCGGTGACGCCTGACTTAGTGACGCCACTGTATACAACTAATCTAAAGTCTAAACATCAGTGGCGTAGGCAGGGGGGGTTAGGGGGGGGTCATAACCCCCCATAGACCCCTCGGTATATGTATATATATATATATATATATATATATATATATATATATATATATATATATATATATATATATATATATATATATATATATATATATATAAAGTTTGAGGGGGGTGCAAATCAAAAGTCTGAGGGGGGGGGGGGGGGGGGTGCAAATCGAAAGTTCGTCACCGGGTAAAAATCGGACCCCCCCCCCCCCATACGCGATTGCTAAACATTATCCCTCGCGCCTAAAATTAACCAAACAAAAGCCTCTAGGCGGTACCATAATCCCCAATTTAAGGTAGACAAAAAAACTCTAGGCGGTATCATAATCCTTAATGTAAAGTTGTCCAAAAAATGTAAACAGACACATTAGCCTATACAAAATCCGAGTCAGAATATAAACATGAAAAAAGTAGTCTAAACAAATGTCAAGATATAATCCTAAGCCGACGGCTAAAATCTAAAACTTAAAATTCTATATAAACCTCAACTTAAGCTAATTTACACCAACCCATAACATCAGCTAAATATAAGCACCTTCCTAGCCTAAATGTAAGTGTAACTTAAACAAAACTAAAATGTAACATAAAATGAAGCTTACTTGTGTACTTTGACTAAAACTCCAGTGTTTGTTAAACAGCTATAAAGTAAAAAAAAAGTAAAGTTTCCCTTTCAAACCTGACGGTCTATGGGGCAAGTGAAGTAGAGTTCACTTGTTTCTGTGACCTCGGCATATGAAGAGATAGTGTGGTTTTACTAATGAACAAACAAATGTTTCTTCCAGACTATTTTCTCCGGGGGAGTGGCTAGGGAGGGGGGTACTTGAAATTTGCGGACACTGTTAAAAGTATATTGAATTTTCTATATAAATTCCATTTCGTTCCTTCAGCCCCCCCCCCCCCCCCCCCCCAAGAGATGCCTGGAAGAAACTCTGGTCCAATCACAATGTAATGTAACAAAAGATTTATAATAAAATAATTAAAATTTCAACTAACATATCGGTTGTTTGTTCTACTAGCTTTAGCGTCGCAATTCAGGTAGAGCGTCGTTTGTTGTTCATTTTTTAAGTGGTAGCACGCGAAACTTTAAGCTAATGTGAAATTAATGATCTCACATTTGACATGTTCCCTAAATTCTTACGTTTCACTTTACTATCGTCTGCCGGAAGTCGGCCAGATGTTCTAGATTTTTTTTTGGGACTGGCACGAGGCTTGCCGTTGGGTGGGGGATGGGAGTGGTGTATGTAGGTGTGTCTTCTGGTTGCGATAAAAAACGACGTAGGATAAAATAATGTTCATCCATCGGACATTCATCGTAGTGAAAGTTAACAAACAAGCAAACAAAAAGCAAACAAACAAAGAAACAAGCAAACAAACAAACAAACACACCAACAAACCAACAAACAAACAAAAAAAACAAACAAACAAATAAAAAAAACACAAAAAACAAATAAATAAATAAATACCTATACAGTAAAGAACATAAAGGATACCTTTGTATTAATTAAAGTTATTTTGTCCTGAAGACAATTTGAATAAAGCGGGAGTGATCTCCCCGTAAACTTTCTCGTATATTTTGTATAAGGGGGATGGCTCTTTCAGTGCAATCGAGCTATACAAAATATTTTTATTAATATTTTGTATAGGTCTACTTACATTTTTTAATAGTAAAATCACATAAAGCAAGAATCGCGCGCCAAATGAACGTAGACTATGGAGCGGAAAATTATTACTTAATAATGGAAACTTCGATAAATTGAAAAAAAAAATTAATTAAAAATGTAATTAAGTCACGTTTCATGTTACAGTGCATTGTTATCCAGAGGCGTAGCGACCCCTCCCGGCGCCCGGGGCGAACTTTCATTTTGGCGCCCCCATATATATATATATATATATATATATATATATATATATATATATATATATATATATATATATATATATATATATATATATATATATATATATATATATATATATATATATGCGTGAGTGTTTGTGTGTGCGACAGTCTGAAAAAAAAATTAACAATTACGCTGATTGTCGTTCCCTAAAACTTCACTTGACGCCAATTAATTTCCCCTTAAGATGCCGAAACGAATAACACGTAGAAAATCATAAGAGCTTAGAACAGTGGGCTCCATCGAACCCGAGAGGTTCGGTAATTCAGTCTCAGTGCTTCCGCGGAGGTCAAGACACACACCCGACTCATAGGATTCACGATCGGATTTTCTCATTGTAGACGATACAACTATTAAGGAGGGTTCGGTGATTGCGCATATGAAACTGGTTGGGTTCGGTACTCCAAAAAGTTAAGAACCACTGCTTTAGAGTGTATGTTGTAGAAGGTGCAAGCCTTATTTGGTGTACTTTTGGTCGTATCTTTAGAACAATTTCGATAATAGTAGGCCAATATTGCAATTTTGAATTATCAGTTAGGTTGAACAAAGTAATAATCAGTACAATATACTAATTTCCTTCTCTCTTAAAATTTTGGCAAAGAGTGTCGCTTCCCATCCACCCGCTCCGACAGTCTGCTAACTCTTTTTTATGTTACGCAATCTTAAAATACGCTTTAGTTCAATGGGTTTCTTTTCTAGGCGATATCGGTTTATTCCTTAATTCGGTCTGAATTTTTCCGATTTTAGTCTTCGAAAAAGCGCCCCCCCCCCCTCCCCATCTAGGAAAGCTGGAAAGCGGTTTTTCCGGTCACTGTTTCTTAAAGATATACGTTTTACAGTTACACAACCAAGGTATAAAACAGTTAAATCAGTATGCAAAGGCTCTCAGCCGTTACATTTCTTTATTTTAACTGTTTATAATTCAAAACTGCAGTTTAAAATGAGCTTTTAATTTTTTTGTCTACCCCTTTTGGCGCCCCCCTAGGGTCGGCGCCCGGGGCGGCCGCCCTCCCCGCCCTCCCCTAGCTACGCCTCTGTTGTTATCGTGTCTTGACCTACGTGAAAAGTTTAAAATAAATCGGTCCGGTAGAAGTGATAAGTGATATTTAGTGAGAATTCGGAAATAAGATAAAGTAACTATTTCCGGTCAACGGAAACCAGTGAAAATTTAAAAGTCGAGAGATTAAGCTCTTGCACCTATGTAAAAAATTTTATTTACCTAACTGAAACAGTATTTATATGATATGTATTTTAGAAGACGGAAATAAGTAAACTACATTTCCATTTAACGGAAATCGTTCAAAACTTTGCATAAATATTAGCATACAATTTTATACTTGTAAATGAAATTTCGTCCACCTAACTTAAAGTGGAGAAAGTACCACTTCTTATTACCGGAAATTGTCAAACAGTTGAAATAAAAATGCAAGTGTTATATATACTTATTTATGAATTTTGTAAGCCTAACTGAAACGGTACTCAATGTATCGTGGTTATATACACACAGACAGACGAACAGGGTTGCAAAATCTTAGTTTTTTTCCGACAGCAGAAGAAAAAAAAAAGCTTCAAAATTCGTCAAAATCTTGTCTTAGGTTTTCGCACAATTACAATTAATCCCCCGCTCCGCCCCTAGAGTACGTCCACCGCCCCCTCCCCCTTCTTACGAAAATGAAAGGAATAAATATATACATTATTCAGAAAATTTATATACCTTAACAATTTTCAACCCCTCTCTCCTCGGAAATGTATGTGCCAGAACAATTTTCAAAATTTCCACCAAACCTCTATTTTCTCACGACACTCCAACAGATCTCCTGCAAACAGAGGCGTAGCGACCTATTCCAGCGCCCGGGGCGGACTATCAATTTTGCGCCTCCTCCCTCCCAACTCTAAATATAGTTATATCTCCTGTGAAAAAGCACTTATGTAAAGTCTTGTGTTCGTTTAGTTTCGTAACTTTGACTGTGGTTAATTCAATACTTCAGCTTAAAATGAGCTTTTAAATTAATTTTTCTACCCCATTTGACGCCCCGTTAAGGTCGGCGCCCGGGGCGGCCGCCCCACCCGCCCTTCCCTAGCTACGCCACTGCCTGCAAGCGGCGCGTGGTCCACCAGCTTCCCTTGTTGCAATCAGGTGCGGAAAATAAATTTGTTTAAATTAAGTCGCACGTGACAACCACGACCCCCGCCCAATTTCTGGAATCCACCCGGCACATGTAGAGAATGAAATTTTTGTTCTACACCGCGTTCACGTTTACGACATGTTAACGCTCTACAAGTCTAGAAAAAAAAACAACAACTCGCAGCAAGTCTAGTATACAAGTTTCGTGGGAAAAAATATTTTCATATAACATGAACTTGTTGCGAGTTTTTTTAGACTTGTATAGTATACATGTTGCAAGTGAAAAGGTAACATTAGATTTCTAAAAATCTGCTTGTTTTGTTTTGTCGTACATGACGCACTCAAATGGGGCGAGGGGAGGGGGGTGCACCGCCCGGGGGCGACATCATCCAAGAGGGGGTGTGGCCGAAAAAATCGACTGCCAATTTTAATGAGAAAATCTGCTTTTGCAAGTTATGTAATCATTAGACACAGGGCGGCATCATAGAGGAAGGGATGGTATTAAATTATCTATAGTTTTTGTAATTCTTGCATATACTTGTTGGGGAAGGGGGGAGGGGGGCGACACTCTGGGTAACCCCACAGGGAGTCACAGAATGACGCCACCGGGTACAGCTGTACGCATTTTACTTGTTAAAGTGTGTACATTTTCCAGCAAGTACTAACGGTTTGACCACACAGGGGTTCTGCCTATAAGGGTATTATACTCATCACACTCACCCTTTATAAAAATATCACACTGACCATAGTATCAAACCCCTACCGTAGTATCAGCCATATAAGGATATTACACCTACTATAGTGTAACCGCATTGCTCACCTATCATAGTGTCACCCCTATAAGGATATTATCCCTAGTGCCACCCCCTATAAGGATATCACTTATATCGTAGAGGTAGCCCCTATAATGTTATCAACTTTATCATAGTGTCACCTCCTATAAGGATATTATCCCTATCATAGTGTCACCTCCTATAAGGATATCAAATCTATCTTAGTGTCTCCCTCATATAAAGGTGTCATCAAGCGCTGATTAACTGCCCTATCCTTAAACCGTTACATCTTCCAAACCCCCTCCCCCTCCCTACCCTCAACATTATTTTCCAAAAGTGGGTCAGCATGAGCGCATCAAGGTCAAGGTTATCTCAAACGGAAGCAAAAATATTTTTATTTTTAAAAAGTGAAATCTGGTCACGAAAGCTCTCTCCCCCCCCCCTCACTCTCCCCACCCCCATAAAATCATATTTCCAGGTGGTGCTGTGGGGCTAACCCTGCGCTGCCTGGCGTGGTGAACACGTGATCTTATTTGATTATGTGAAACTTGACATGATTTACCTGCTACCCGGGGTGGGGCTACACACAGGTGGTAATTGGCAGGTGGTGACTCGCAGGTGGTAACTCGCAGGTAATACTGTACAGGGTAACACATGAAAAAATTACAGGGGAACTGGGAACACTTAAAATAGCATTGCGAAAGTGCACTCAAGTGCTCCCCCTTGTCCGACTCGACTCTCACGGTACATGAACGTATGCAGGACAGGAACATGCGCTGAACAAATGCGCACACAAAACTTGCGCAGGCGGAGCAATGCGCTATCTGATGTATACGCTCGTCGAATAGTGCGCACACAATTCATTTGACTAGAAACATGCGCATATTAAAAAAAAAATTGTAACACGTTGCGTGGAAACTGAATATATTTGTGAAATTTAAAAAAAATGCAGAAGATTTTAGTGAGTTGATTTAAATGCTATTCTTTCTGGATCTGTATGAAAGTATAGATTCCACTTTAGACTCAGCGATCGATTGGGTGGATCAAGTACAGTTCATATGTTTCTTGACCTCGGCATATGAAGGGAAAGTGTGGTCAAATTATGCAAAGTTGCTTGAATTTCCCTGTCGCGAGTTAGGTACTCACCAGAGCTGGATGAACTCAAGGTATTTTTACTCACTCGAACGCGGATTCGAACTCGAGACTTTCGGTTCAGCACTCTAGCGCTCTATCCCTCTAAGAAGAAAGAGACACAATTTCCATATTTTGCTTACCTACTAATATCAAAGAGCGTATCCCTCCCCCTTCCCCTCCGGCCACCTCTACTATCTTCTACGATCGAACCACACTCTCCCCCAAAGATGTATATATATATATATATATATATATATATATATATATATATATATATAAGATGTGTTTTACATGGTTAAAACATGTATAACAAACTTGAGACATCCCAGGAGACGAATACATTAAAAAAAATCCCCAGCTACGTGATTTTAGTGCGTGTTATTGATATCTAAAATTATTTCGTTTCCTCTCCGCTTCCCACTTTTCAAACACACGCAAAAGTTTGCGTACACAAATTGGACCAGAAGTCAAACACGCGCTGGGCCGGTCCAAATTCGCAGGCCACAAATTCACCATTCACCGGCGCGGTCACTCCGCGAAGGAACAAGTGCGAACAGGCAGTCGTGTGACGAAATGACAAAGGGAGGTCAAAACAGAATCGCGCTTGACCTTTCGTCCATTGTCCACGTGTTGTTCCACCGTAAACAAGAATTGCCTGTTCTGATGCGGAGAAAAAAATATTCGTCTACCGCTGCCCGTCGTTGTTCTATAAAACTAAGTCTAAAAATAAAAGCGAAACGAAACAAAAAAGTACAGCTGACCTTGAAGGGTTACCTGGTGCAGTGACGTCAGCGTCTACGAGTTGGATGAAGTGGTAACACAAGGCCAGAGTGGCCACTCCAGGTCCTTTAACTAGCACACAGCGTAGGCCTGGGGTTTGTAACTGTCAACGTGTCTAAGATGTAGGTCTGAGGCTTGTATTAAAAATCATACGAATGATTTTGACTTAAGACAGTAACAAAACTCCAGTCAACATTGACGTATGTATACAAACAGAAATCGGAAGCTCGCCATAGTTCTCGACAAAACCCCAGTAATTACTGTACCCCCCCCCCCCCTCCCTGACCCATTTAATATATGCGTTCTTTGTTATAAAAAATGTTTTGCCTTCACTCGTTCAGTGAATTAATAATTAATTCATGAAAAATTAATCTGGCGACCAATTAAGTCAAATTTAATGTCACGATGCATTGTCTTCATGTCTTGACCCACGTACCAATTACGAACCGTATATGTCAGTTAGAAGTGCCTGCAATTTCGCTCGGCCGTTTCGATCTAGACACACAGACAGAGGAAGTGAGTTAAATAAAAGCTTGTAGAAATAGTCAGCCTGTCTCCAGTGACAATCACAAGTATCAATCTACTTAGTGACACCATGATCTGATGTAATTAGCGCTAATAAACAAACACAGCAGTCAAAGTTAAAGCAGAGTATTGTAAATTAATAAACAATGAGGCATGCTCTAATCCACCCAGGTGAGGAAATCCGACCGTAGCCTGGAAGGTCTGTTGTAGCCAGTACTCAATTCAATCATAGCTACAGCAGAACTGGCCTATATTTATGTAGTGGGGTGTCTAAAAAAGTAAATTAATGAGGTGAAGTAGAGTTCACTTGTTTCAGTGACCTCCGCACATGAAGGGATAGTGTGGTCAAAATACTGCCAGTCAGGTACTATCAGAGCTGGGTGGACTCAGATATGTCTTATGTACTCGAACCCAGGGTCCAAACTCGAGACTTACGGGCTAGAAGTTGAACGCTCTAACACTCTACCACGCCGTCCCACTAGGTGGTATAAACTACGGTGAACCTTTAATCCACATCCTTCTTTGTTTACGGTCTAATCCCCAAACCATGTCGACAAGTATACTCAAAGTATATACGACAAAGTAAAAAAAAGACTCAAAGTATATACGAAAAAGTAAAAAAAAAAGACGTGTTTGTTCTCGTGAACTGATTTGGATGTTCCTAACGCTAATGTTCTAAGTTAAAGAGCCATCCAGCCTCATCCAGCTCAATTTCCACGACTATCCACCTCTATCCAACTGTATTTACATTGCCGGCTCTCAAAGACAAGTGCCGGTAAAGTGTCGCGTTAACATCTCCTTCACCAATGAGACCGCAACACAAAACGATCACGTGACCACCCCGATGACGCAAGAGTCTCTCCTCTAAGACAACGTTCTGTAGAAATCTGAATCTACTGTTGGGGGGTCCACATTTTTGTGTCCCTTGCCTTATGCTAATGTCCGTGTTTGCATAGACTTAATGGTCGGGTTAAACACTCCGCTGATGGGAGATCACTTTTTACAAGATAACTCTGTTCAACTTTGTAGAGCGAAACCTACATTAGAAGCGTACTTGTCTGTCTCGTTAATATTCACATTGTCATGATTCAGGGTAGTTAATATTCACATTGTCATGGTTCAGGGCAGTGGCGTAGGCAGGGGGGGGTTAGGGGGGGTCATAACCCCCCCCATAGACCCCTCGGTATATATAAAAAGTATGAGGGGGGGGGTGCAAATCGAAAGTTTGAGGGGGGGTGCAAATCGAAAGTTTGAGGGGGGGGGGGGGTGCAAATCGAAAGTTTGAGGGGGGGGGGGTGCAAATCGAAAGTTTGAGAGGGGGGGGTGCAAATCGAAAGTTTGTCCCCGGGTAAAAATTGGAACCCCCCCCTTGAGACGATCCTGGCTACGCCACTGGTTCAGGGTAGTTAATATTCACATTGTCATGGTTCAGGGTAGTTAATATTCACATTGTCATGGTTCAGGGTAGTTAATATTCACATTGTCATGATTCAGGGTAGTTAATATTCACATTGTCATGATTCAGGGTAGTTAATATTCACATTGTCATGGTTCAGGGTAGTTAATATTCACGTTGTCATGGTTCAGGGTAGTTAATATTCACATTGTCATGATTCAGGGTAGTTAATATTCACATTGTCATGATTCAGGGTAGTTAATATTCACATTGTCATGATTCAGGGTAGTTAATATTCACATTGTCATGGTTCAGGGTAGTTAATATTCACGTTGTCATGGTTCAGGGTAGTTAATATTCACATTGTCATGATTCAGGGTAGTTAATATTCACATTGTCATGATTCAGGGTAGTTCATATTCACATTATCATGGTTCAGGGTAGTCCATGTTCATACTTTCATGATTCAGGGTAGTTTATTTTCACATTGCCGTGGTTCTATGTGGATAATATTGCAAGCTATAATTTTATTGTAGACATTTAAAAAATCCTTTAACAAAACTGAAGCTGTAACCCGATCATAACACTTATCGATTTTACTCTTCTCGATCGATCAGGAATCAATTCTTATCTGGCTATCGATTTAACGTTGACCAGTTTCGTGAGACTCATTATAAGCTAACATGGTAGGATTTATTAGCCTAATTATTACTAATATTTTCTTCTTCTTTTTCGTTCTTAATTATAACGTTGGATGTGATTTCCTCCAACACAATTAGGTATTACGTGTCAACATGTTATGCACCATATATATAGGCCATTGATACGATTTCAGCTTCCTTTTATTTTTGGATTTACCTCCACAGCCCATTCAAGAACAAACTACAAGACAGAATTTGCTTGATATAGGAGTTTTCCACCTAGATGAGTTGGCGTCTTAAGGATATCGCTGGGGTTCGAACTCGGGATTTTTTCGGTTTAGGGGCCATGAGCTATTTATATTTCCGATCATATACAGTTGTCGGCATCGTCGTACAATAACGAACTAGATATTTTAAAGTTGGTAATACGTGCACATGTATAGGATTAAGGCCAGTATTTGGAGTTAGGGTAGGCATACGAATCTACAAACATTGGATACTTTTGACGAATATATCTATTTACAAGCAGTTCGTTAAAGATTTTTTAAAATTAAAAAATAAAATCTGAATAATATCTCAGTTTAAAAATGAAGCTTGAACAGTTTTTTATTTGTTTAGAAAAATCAAAGCTGAGTAAGTTCTCAGTTTAGAGAAAGCAAATCTCGATAATTTCTCACTTTAAAAACTTACTTCCAACTGTGTCATCGGGTTATAACTCACTGCATTGACCTTGTACTCAAGGTTTCACCTTGAGAACCAGGTAACAAAAAACAAAAACAAAAAATAAACCTCAACTTTTTCTCAGGATCAAATTAATAAGATTCATCACAAGTTTGCCCTTCAAGTAACTTTTTTTTTCTTTTTAAAGCGATAACTACAAAAATTCTTCCTGTTTACAACGATAAATTAAACCCATTTAAAATTACCTCTCCAGATTAAAAAAAAATATTTTTCAAATAACAAGTGGCTCAGGTGACCTTGACATTACAAAATTTGCCCAATACTGCAGTCACGGGTCCAGTGGCAGTATGGGATACCATGTCCAGCTGGTGTCCAGGGTATGGTCTGGCTGGTGTGTTCGGACACAGGGTTCCCTGTGACACGAGCCAATCTATTATACATATACACATACGCAAACATGAGCACGCGTATACAAACTAAATAAAAAGGTATATATATATATATATATATATATATATATATATATATATATATATATATATATATATGAGTCTCTACCCAAACTCTAAACCAGTGGCGTAGGCAGGAGTGGGATTAGGGGGGTTATAGCCCCCCCCCATAGACCCCTCTATATATATATAAAGTTTGAGGGGGGTGCAAATCGAAAGTTTGAGGGGGGGGGGGTGTGCAAATCGAAAAGTTGAGGGGGGGGGGGGGTGCTAATCGAAAGTTTGTCCCCGGGTTATATACTGCTGGAAAAAAATTTGAACACCCCCCCCCCCCCATGAGACGATCCTGGCTACGCTACTGCTCTACACAACACTTGCCCTGCCCCTACACACTAAACTTTCCCCAACAGATTGCACCAAACACAAGACATGCGCAGTTTGCAATTGCATAAAAGAATACCATAAGGATAAATGATGGTCTAAGATACAAAGGTATACAAAGTTGTCATACATAAATTTGTTGTAGTGGTATACAGCTGTTGCAATGAGATGAAGTTGTTGTAGTGAGATAAAGATGTAGTGAGATAAAGTTGTTATAGAGAGATAAAGTTGTAGTAAGGAGATAAAGTTGTAATGATATAAAGTTATAGTGAGATAAGGTTGTTGTAGTGAGATAAAGTTGTTGTAGTGAGATAAAGTTGTTGTAGTGAGATAAAGTTGTTGCGGTGAGATAAAGTTGTTGCGGTGAGATAAAGTTGTTGCGGTGAGATAAAGTTGTTGTAGTGAGATAAAGTTGTTGCGGTGAGATAAAGTTGTTGTAGTGAGATAAAGTTGTTGCGGTGAGATAAAGTTGTTGTAGTGAGATAAAGTTGTTGCGGTGAGATAAAGTTGTTGCGGTGAGATAAAGTTGTTGTAGTGAGATAAAGTTGTTGTAGTGAGATAAAGTTGTTGTAGTGAGATAAAGTTGTTGTAGTGAGATAAAGTTGTTGCGGTGAGATAAAGTTGTTGCGGTGAGATAAAGTTGTTGTAGTGAGATAAAGTTGTTGCGGTGAGATAAAGTTGTTGTAGTGAGATAAAGTTGTTGCGGTGAGATAAAGTTGTTGTAGTGAGATAAAGTTGTTGTAGTGAGATAAAGTTGTTGTAGTGAGATAAAGTTGTTGCGGTGAGATAAAGTTGTTGCGGTGAGATAAAGTTGTTGTAGTGAGATAAAGTTGTTGCGGTGAGATAAAGTTGTTGTAGTGAGATAAAGTTGTTGCGGTGAGATAAAGTTGTTGTAGTGAGATAAAGTTGTTGTAGTTGGGTAAGTTACTAACGCGATCTATAAACACAACACGTTGGTTCAGGTGTGTTCGTGCATGCGTGTACTTTATTGTATGTGCATGTCTGTATGTTTATATGTATGGTTATGCTTGTGTCTAGCTTAGTATTTTATTTTATTTTAATTTGGTAAATGAAGTTAACATACGCAACGTATTCGACGTCTAGACGAACAGACAGACAGACAGACAAACACACGGGTGTACAAATAGATTTATTACCAACTTTTCACGCTGACAATGACGTTGCGGCTGTAGTTCCCCTCTCCTTGCCGTACAGTGTAGCGCCGTGAGACCCTGGATAGCTGCACCTACATAACGCCTTAAGTTGTACCGCAAACCATGCACCCCGCCGTCTCAATTTCTCCCATTCATAAAATTTATAATAAGTATGGAACACCAGTCGTCCATATTTTTCCAAAAAATAAAATAAAATCTGCCTGACTTGTCAGCCAACTCGGCAGGGTGTTTAAGTTTATTTTATGGCATATGATTTATGGTTACGGGGTCAGCTATTTATGTATTTACAACGATTTGGGTTAACTATACGCAAAGTCACGGGATCAGAGCAGTCTAGCGGGGATTAAGACCGTATTTCAAATGTAAGGCATGTACATTGTAAAGGTGGGATTTAGGTTGTGAAAAGCTGTATTGATCATACTGCTATGTGGCGGGTCTATGCTTAAGGTGAAATAGGGAAACGTTTAAGGCAGAGGCGTAGCAATGGGGGTGCAGGGGGGTACATATGTCCCCGGGCGCCGACCTTAGGGGGCGCCAAAATGGGTTGTAAAAACAAATTAAAGCGTTTTTAGCTGCATTTTTGCATTATAAATAGTTTAAGGGAGGAGGGATGCAAATAGAAAGTTTGAGGGGGGGGGGGGGTGCAAATCGAAAGTTTGAGGGGGGGGGGGTGCAAATCGAAAGTTTGAAGGTGAGGGGGGTGTAAATTGAAAATTTGCTCCCGAGCGGGGGGGGGGGTGCGCCAAATTAAAAGTTTGTCCCGGGTGCCGGGAAGGGTCCCTACGATTCTGGTTTAAGGCGGATCTTTTCAAATCGGTGCCTTTAATTGTTAACTGTTTTTTTATACTTTGATAGATTAAATTCAAGTAAACCTATACGATTTCAACTGTTTAAATCATAGCTACCGGAAAATTAAAATAGCGAAAAATTATAATAATGTCTGTAAATAAAGAATATGTGATCAAAACGTAGCACCGTAGTTCTACTAGCAACTCTGGCCCAATGGAAAACGGAGTTTCCCGCTCAAGTGAACAAACGGGCTAACGTAAGCCACTCACCCACAGCGTCACACGTGGCGGGGAGGGGAGGCCGGGGCGTGCCGGGAGGGTGAAGCGCGGAGCCGTGTGCGAGGGCTTGTCTATAAAAGATGAAAATTTCGTAGTATGAGCAGTGTGGCTAGTGAATTATTTTACCGCGCTGTGCTGTTTAGGGCAGTGATAGCTATTTCAGAGTACTGATCTATTGGAGCACTGATCTACTGAAGTACTTCATGATCGCCGAGTGTAGCCGTGTTTGTACTTAGTATGCACTATTCATTATAAACATGTAGGACTTTGTTTTAAAGAATTTCACGGACTTAGGAATTAAAATTTACGAAAACTTCATTTTACGCGGAACTTTGAAATTATCTATACTTTTATACTTAAAGATCTAGTAAGCATAAAAAAACGTTGCAAAATAAATTAGATCTAAAGTTATTTGAAGCGAATTTCGTTTTTAAAAACTTCTTCATATTTGCTTGTTAGTTGGAATTCGCTAACTCAGATTTTTTAAAAAATTGCAAATATTTAATAAAAGAAAAGTACGAAAATCTTGGAGTTAATCCGCTAACCTAATCCCGTTGACCCGTCGCCGCTGCTAATCCCGACGTGGCCCGGGTGAGAGGACCATGTAAACACTCGACGACACAGCGGCACACAACCCTAGGCTCGGTTCCTGAGGAATCTCCCGTCTGGCGGCTCCAGGAAGTAGAGCAGAGAAAACAAAAAAAACGATTCCAATGTGTTGCGATCCCAGCCACGGCATAGCACCGGCTGGTCGTGGAGTAGTCGCCATGTGCTGTGCTGGTCTTCTGCTCTTGTTCCTCACAGCCTGGACCCGAACGTCTGCGCACCTGGCCAAGGTGAGAATTCTATTTTTAGTACCTTCTCTTATTTACAACCTCGAATATATTTTTATTATACCATTAATTTTTTCTTGTCACCTCACTTTCTAAAAGTCGGTTACATATTTTTTTATAAACAAAATACGTTTTTTTATGCTTTTCCTTATCAAACCCAATTCATAAAAAAAACGTTAACACTATAGTCTATTTTAACACAGCAACAACACCCCCCCACCCCCCCCGTCTCCGTCTGTAAATTTTAAGATCAGATACGTACTAAACGGCGAACTACCTTGCAATGTAAATAAACAACAGACACGCGGGGTGTGTGGTTGAAGGGGGAGGGGGGGGGGGGCGATACTTACACTTGTGCTCGTCTCCTGTCAGGCCCTAGCACCTGTGCTAGTCTCCGGATCCAGCACCTGTGCTAGTCATCGGCCCCCAGCACCTGTGCTAGTCTCAGGATCTAGCACATTTGCTAATCTCAGGCCCCCAGCACCTGTGCTAATCTCTTGCAGGCCCCAGCACCTGTGCTAGTCTCAGCCCCCAGCACCTGTGCTAGTCTCAGGCCCAGCACCTGTGCTAGTCTCAGGCCCAGCACCTGTGCTAGTTTCAGCCCCCAGCACCTGTGCTAGTCTCAGGCCCTAGCACATGTGCTAGTTTCAGCCCCCAGCACCTGTGCTAGTCTCAGGCCCTAGCACATGTGCTAGTCTCAGCCCCCAGCACCTGTGCTAGTCTCAGGCCCCAAAACCTGTGCTAGTCTCAGGCCCCAGCACATGTGCTAGTCTCAGGCCCCCAGCACCTGTGCTAGTCTCACTGCCATACCACTGCTGCCAGGATGTCTTGGACCCCAGCAGACGTCTCGCAGACTTTAATGCACTTAAACTGGTGTTTAGCTGAGGAGGGAAGGGTGGGGGATCTTCAGGTTCAGTCCTCGACCAAGTTAGGTTACTGTGGTTTTACTAGGTCACGTGTTAGTAGTGAAGTCAACCCCCCTCCCCCCTCCTCTCCCTTTCACGGTGAGACCGGGTTTCAGCGCTAGACCCGCCATTAACCTTGTGCTGATGTTTGTCTAGCATTGGTCTGGACTATGGTCCAGATCTAGGATGTTGATGTACCAGAAGTTTGACACTGGTCAGGTCGGGTATGCGAGCAAGGTCAAGCTTTGTCCAGTCGAGGGGGTGCTGGGTAAGATATTTTATGTCAGGGTGCTGGGTAGTGTGCTAAGCAGGGTGCTAAGTCAGGGTCACATGCCGGGTCACACTTTGTATGTCAGGGTGCTGGGAACACTGCTAAGTCGGTGCTAGGGTGCTGGGTACGATTTTGTACGTCAATGTGCTGCTGGGTAGTGTGCTAAGCAGGGTGCTAAGTCAGGTTTAGGGTGCTATACCAGGGTCAGGTTGCTGAAACAGACGTTGACCAGTGGTCAGCTGCTAGATCAGGGCCCGGGTCAGTGTGCTGTATAACACGTGTAGCGGTCACCGTGCTGGGTCAGCTATGTGGGTCAGACCTAGTCCAGTCGTCGAGGTGAACTCAGCTCTAATTGCCAAACACTGAAAAACTCCATGGATTACCTCCCCGTTTCTCTCAATTATTTCTCGCGCACCGCTTCCCCTCCCTTCTCGCGATTCACTGTCTATAAATAGCCCCACGTGTGTGCATCTGTTAAATCAGGTCTCACGTCACGATTAGCCCCGCCCACCCAGACACAACCTGCTGTCTTCATTAACTAGTCGCTTTCAAAATCTGACACATATGCAAGCTATAAATGACTATTCAAATTCAATAGCTAAATCAACAGAATCAACGGTTCATTGCGCATGCGCAGAACGAAATAGTCAACAACCAAAACAAAAAATAAAATAAAATAAAAAATAAAAAGATGAAGTAACGCAAAAGTCTAATAAATATATAGACAACAGAGCCGAAAGACCCCCCCCCCCATAGCCAACAACCAATAACGCAACAAAGAATAAACAACAAAAAGCTAGCCAACAACTACAACAACCAACTAGCCAACAACTACAACATCAACCAACTAGCCAACAACTACAACAACAAACTAGCCAACAACTACACCCACTGTACATGCATAGAATGTTCGTACCTTGAATAACTAAACAAATAGATTAACCTGACAAGATTTTAGCGACAGATCGCGACCAGCGAAGATTGTACGGCAGACATAACAAACCCAACAGACGGAGTTCCAACTACGCTTGAAATAAAGTTCTACCACAGTGGATTGAGGCCAGTTAAACTCTAAGCCGGCTAAATAATTCCCAACGTCTATTTCTTTTCCAGTCCAGGGTTTGTCGGATTTCGTTTATATTTAGTTGCTAGCTTGAATGAAGTATACTTAGCATTTCAAAGTACCGTTCGTCGTCGTCTTTTTGTTCATGGACAAGACACGTAGAGGAAGAAGAGCTCAGCTGTTTCAATGACCTAGGGATACAAGGGGATAGTGTGGTTAGCACTATGGCCAGCCGCTTTCCCAAGTGTCAGACTGATACACTCGACCAGGGGTCCAAACTCTTGACTTTCGTGTTAGCATTCGTAAGCTCTACCCTCCGATCATGCCATCGCCACACATAGTAACCTTTTAGGGGGGGGGGGGGGGGATTAAGCTTAAGTATGGCCCTTGGCTAAATATTATCCAACTTCAATGTAAATAATATATCACAAAGAACATTTTATATATATATATATATATATATATATATATATATATATATATATATATATATATATATATATATATATATATATATATATATATATATATATATATATATATATAAACAAATAAATAAATATATAAACATATATTTGTTGGCTCTCAAATTTTGGGGGCCTTTGGTTGCAGCCAAGCCACCCTTTATCCCAATCCTCCTCTGCTCCAAGACAAACAGCCCGACATCAACAATGAGCTCGAAGAAATCTTGGCGTTCTCTCGACTCAACATCTGTTTTGGGAACTGATAAAAAATTGTCACGTGGAAACAGTCCCAAACAAATGTCTGAGCCCTGGTAGCCGCACGGTAAGGTGCATACCCCTGCTGAACGTAATCCCAGTGTATGCGTAAGGACGCAAAATGAAACATCCGTAACATTCTGGGTCGAATTCCTAAAGTGTTCAGTGTACTGAATTCCTAAAGAGTTCGGGGTGCCGAATTCCGAAAGTGTGCAGGGTACCTTTTCACCCTGACATCAACGTCATTGGCGGTGTGCGTCATCGTGTTCGCAGTTCAGGCCCTCGCAGAACGTTGCACAAGTGCCGTGTAGAGGTGTGTCCGTGTGCTGTACACACCAGTTGGTGAAATGTCGGTGTGTAGTTTGGAAGTGTGAGCAGTCGTAGATGTGATTTGGTGACTTGGGACTTTAGACAGAGTGGGTTCTAGACAATTTTTCGAGGTCCCAAGTTTTGGTACTCGTCAGTTCTTTGGCGTTTTGTAGATGGTATGGTCAATTCTTGGAGGTCCCAGTCAGTTATTCGGGGGTCCCAAGTTGTGGGGCTCTTGTCAGTACTTCGGGGTCCAAGTCAATACTTCGGGGTCCCAAGTTGTGGGGCTCTTGACAGCACTTCTTGGTCCAGTCAGTACTTCGGGGTCCCCAGTTGTGGGTCTTGTCAGTACTTCGGGGTCCAAGTCAATACTTCGGGGTCCCAAGTTGTGGGGCTCTTGTCAGTACTTCGGGGTCCAAGTCAATACTTCGGGGTCCCAAGTAGGGCTCTAGCTTTTTCTTCATGAGTTCGTGTCTCCGAAGTAAGGGCATCACTAAGCAAAAGCTCAGTCAAGTCTCGGATAGACTCTAGGTTGTGCCCCTTTGTTTAACTCTAGGTTGTGTCCTTTTGTTTAACTCTAGGTTGTGTCCCTTTGTTTACATCTCTGTGTGGCCTTCCATTCCTTGTTATACAACAGCGATGTAAATAGATTACAATGCTGTGTGCCAGTGAGTAGTTTACCTAGTTTTGCTATCACCAGGAAGTGTAGATTGGAGTTCTAAAGTATTGGAAAATGGCTGACTATTACGCTTAATGTATGCTGTTTTTCGAGAAATGGTGTGTGTTGGGGGGGGGGGGGGTGTTAGTTGTTCTAGGGTAATGCCTGTTCGAGTGAATGTATAATTATTTTAAATAATTTTTTTTTTGAAAAGTCAAAATGTCGTAGAGAAATGTTAAAATGCTCGAGACAATTATGCAAATGTTCTAGATTATCTATATAAACTTCCGACTTACCTAGACCTAGGTCCAAATGATTGAAACCAAATGTCCTAATGATCAACTACAATGTCCACATTTTCCCAAACGACGCTGAAGTTGTATGTCTGCTCTAGACAAGTGCACCAGACTTCCAGGGGCATCGTCCTCCGGCTGCCGGTGTTGTCAGCCCGATTCTTGGGCCCGAGCGTACACAGATTTACAGGCCCGCGGCTCTCAGCGAGCTATGGGCCCTTGGGTCTCACAGAAAGGCGCGTGGCCTTCAGAGCTGTGTGCTCGTGCACAGACCTAAGGGCCTTTGGCTGTCTAAGACCCGTGGGTATCACAGACCTAAAGGCCCGTGGGTCTCACAGAAAGGCTCATGGCTTAAAGAGCTGTTTGCTCGTGCACAGACCTAAGGGCCCTTGACTGCTAGAGGCCTGAGGGTCTCACAGACCTAGAGGCCCATGGGTCTCACAGACCTAGAAGCCCGTGGCCCCTTTAGGGATGCATGCTCGTGAACCCCCACAGGCTTATATGCCCGTTGCTCCCCACAGATCTATATGCCCCTGCCCCTATAGACCTATATGCCCCTGCCTCAATAGACCTATATGCCCGTGCCCCCACAGAACTATATGCCCCTACCCCCATAGACCTATATGCCCATGCCCCCACACAACTATATGCCCGTACCCCCCACAGACCTCTGGGCCTGTTCATCCTCGATTGACCGTGAACCACTTTCGTGAGAATCTAGGTCAAAGCAATGAACACACTGGCAGGGGCAATAAATCTTGCAGCACCCGCTGGTGGCCAGAGCAGGGCGTCATGGCGAGATAACTCTGTACGTGCTAGCTGCTGCCTTGGCCAGGCAACACAAGCCAGCGCCGCGTCTTCCAGGCTGTACGCTCTATTGGGTTAGACGTACCGCGCCGTGTCAGATGTCTATAACTCGGTTAGGGAAACTAGCTTTGATTTTATAACCTGGACCTAACCTGAATTAGAACTCCGCTTACGCTAACCCTGTGGTGTGGGAGCTTAAACCGAGTGTTTCTACTGGTGTAAAAACAGTCCCTAAATACCAGATGTACAATTCACGTTATAAATTTATCTTACCCTCGTTTTAATTCATGTGGCGGTTATTCAAGCGTGAATGTCACGTGGACATTTGGCGGTTATTCAGGCATGAATGATGTTAAGCCACATTCTGGAATCTATGCTGGTTTTTGCATGCTAGGGAAACCTTTCTTTTGTGGGTTAAACCAGCAGTCGCTTAAGGTTAATGTGAAGCAGTCGCTTTTTCAAGAAAAAATAAAATGAAGCAAAACGGATTGTAAGCTGAGCGTGGAGCTGTTTGTGTTGGGATACGGCAAAAAGCAGAAGCGATTAGGCTAGCATAAGGGGATTAGGCTAGCATAAGGGGATTAGGCTAGCATAAGGGGATTAGGCTAGCATACAGATATAGGATTAGAGAATAGTATTCAGTAGCACAACATATATGGAGCAGTATGGATTCCGGTGCAACATGGAAAAGTATGGATTAGGGTCCTTCAAGGAAGTATGGATTACGGTCCAATATGGAGTCCTATGGATTAGGGTCCATCAATAAACAGTATGGATTACGGTCCAATATGGAGTGATATGGATTAGGTCCAACATGGAACGGTATGGATTAGGGTTTAACATAAAAGAGTATGGATTAGGGTCCAAAATAGAACGGTATGGATTAGGGTCCAACATTGTTCAGTATGGATTAGGGTTCAACGTGGAATCCTATGGATTATGTTCCAACATGGAGGAGTATGGATTAGGGTCCAAAAATGGAACGTTTTGGCTTGGTGCCCTGTCATGAAGCTTGTCAAGTTTAAACTTGTCAAGTTTGAACTTGTCAAGTTTAAACTTGTCAAGTTTGAACTTGTGCAACTTTGAACTTGTCAACTTTGAACTTGTCAACTTTGAACTTGTCAACTTTGAACTTGTCAACTTTGAACTTGTCAACTTTGAACTTGTCAACTTTGAACTTGTACAACTGTTTGGCTTGGTAACCATGTCCTGCATACCTTATCCTGGAGTGTACCGCATGTAAAGGACATTTGTCCTAGAGACACGCAACTCTTGGTGATAGGACAAAGTTGTTGAAATCACGCACTATGCGTTTAGGATATACGTCATATTATTGCGTAACCGTATCGGAGGGAGGTCCCAACATCCTCCCCAACCAACATAACTCGTTGTCAAGATCTTCTCTCCAAGATGTGGCCTAAATTTTCTTAACCCTTTACAGTTTGGTTTGTAATCTGTATCCTTTTTTTATCCAACAGAAGGTATTGGTCTTATGGCCTAGATTTTCTTAACCCTTCACAGTTTGTAATCTAAATCCGCTCTTATCCAACAGAAGGCATGGTCTAGATCTCTTAAACTGATAACAGTCTAGTGCATTTACACCAACCTGACCTATGTCCTGTAGTATGTGAAGAGGACATATGTCCTCATGAGGACATGCGTCCTCGTCTGGGCGTTGGTGCTATTTTAGCGTCAACATACGTTAGCGGAATCATCATTGCTAACTTTAACGCTATCCGTTCCCTGTTCTCGTCAGCATTTTAATTCTAGATTCCAACATTAAAAAAGAAACATGGGAAATTCCAGACACACCAAGGTCAACAGTTCCTATTCAAGGCCGACACTTCCCTATTCGGACACAAAACACTGGTCTAATTTTAGATTTTACGGGAATTCCATCCGTAATGCCCACTTAATGAAAAAAAAAAAGATTCAAGTTGTGATTGTCTTTTAACTTGATCGCTTCCGGTTTTTTCTGTTGCTTTGTTTATTTTTGTCCTAGGGTGAGTTTCTGGGTCATTCTAGGCTGTTGACACGATCGTCAGGTCACGAAATTATCCGATTTGTTTCCCTTTGTTTTGTTTTCGAATCTCTGTTTTGTTTTCCTATTCGGAGAAATTGATTTGAAGTGTTTGACAGTGGCGTTGAAGAGTTTTCTAGTTACAGTAAATCTTGGAAGAGTTCTCTAGTTACAGTAAATCTTGAGAGAGTACACCACTACAGACTTCCATGAAGCATCAAAGACACAAAGACAAGTTTAGGGATAGGTTTTTGTAGTAAGCGTCAAAGGATATTGTTTTCCTAAATAAATTTGTAGGATTTTGGTAAAAAAATATTGGAATCGATGGTTGTTCAATGTTATATAAAAACAAGCTTCCCCATATTGTCCGGTTGAACTTTGACAAATGATACACTTTTGTTTTGGTGCCAGCAATTTCTCAACAAAAAGACATGTAATAAGTGTCACATTTATTAATGCTTTACTCTCACAAACTTCAAGATCTTAATTAAGATTATGTTAATTTCTTAAGTGTTTTTTGTTTTTGATTGATGAATAAAAAAAAGTCAAAATTAAGAGAATTTTTTAAAAAATACGTTAAATGCCTGATATCAGGACTGACTGAGTCGACTCAGCTTTAATACGTACCTGACCTAAGACGGGTAAGGTCGGAGGTTAAATGTTGAAACTTTTCTTTTTTTGCGGTCTGAAAGTAAAACACTCCACTTCATCCGCGCTAAATATATCGTCAAAATTAGCGGGTGCTTAGCATTTTTTCCTGTGATAAAAATGTTATTTTAAAAATACCCAGTAAAAATATAAGACAAAATATTAACATACAGCCATCAACATAAAAAACCAGGTATAAAATAGAAGTTAATGTTTGTTTTATTCAGACGCGTCAAACACCTTTTTAATAACGTGAGCTCTGCCCCTTTATCGACTTGATAGAGTTTATTTTTAGATTTTATCTCGGCTGTTTCAACATTTTTTGTTACGTTATCACTGCACAGTTATTTTTGGAAGTGTTGCCTGTAGCAGACGTCCATTGCTAAATACATGCTGTCTCAGGTTGTCAGATGGTGTAATGTTGTCTGTATGTTGCTGTCTCAGGTTGTCAGATGGTGTGGTGTTGTCTGTGTGTTGATGTCTCAGGTTGTCAGATGGTGTAGTGTTGTCTGTATGTTGCTTAAGTCTTTCAGGACGTCCATTGCTAAATACATGCTGTCTCAGGTTGTCAGATGGTGTAGTGTTGTCTGTATGTTGCTGTCTCAGGTTGTCAGATGGTGTAGTGTTGTCTGTATGTTGCTGTCTCAGGTTGTGAGATGGTGTAGTGTTGTCTGTATGTTGATGTCTCAGGTTGTCAGATGGTGTAGTGTTGTCTGTATGTTGCTGTCTCAGGTTGTCAGATGGTGTAGTGTTGTCTGTATGTTGCTTAACGGCTAGCAGGACGTCCATTGCTAAATACATGCTGTCTCAGGTTGTCAGATGGTGTAGTGTTGTCTGTATGTTGCTTAAGTCTAGCAGACGTCCATTGCTAAATACATGCTGTCTCAGGTTTTCAGATGGTGTAGTGTTGTCTGTATGTTGCTTAAGTCTAGCAGACGTCCATTGCTAAATACATGCTGTCTCAGGTTGTCAGATGTCGTAGTGTTGTCTGTATGTTGCTGTCTCATGTTGTCAGATGGTGTAGTGTTGTCTGTATGTTGCTGTCTCAGGTTGTCAGATGGTGTAGTGTTGTCTGTATGTTGCTGTCTCAGGTTGTCAGATGGTGTAGTGTTGTCTGTATGTTGCTTAAGTCTAGCAGACGTCTATAGCTAAATACATGCTGTCTCAGGTTGTCAGATGGTGTAATGTTGTCTGTATGTTGCTTAAGTCTAGCAGACGTCCATTGCTAAATACATGCTGTCTCAGGTTGTCAGATGGTGTAGTGTTGTCTGTATGTTGCTTAAGTCTAGCAGACGTCCATTGCTAAATACATGCTGTCTCAGGTTGTCAGATGGTGTAGTGTTGTCTGTATGTTGCTTAAGTCTAGCTGACGTCTATAGCTACATACATGCTGTCTAATGTGTGGTATTCTGGACAATAGTAGTGTGGAGAGTTGTAGTGTAGAGAGTGGTAATGTGGAGAGTGGTAGTGTGGAAAGTGGTAGTGTGGGGAGTGTTAGTGTGGAGAGTGGTAGTGTGGAAAGTGGTAGTGTGAAGGGTGGTAGTGTGGAGAGTGTTAGTGTTGAAAATGACAATTAATCCTTTCATTACCTAACCGTTAATCCTCCTTAGCTAACCTTTAATCCTCTCTTCAACGCCAAACAACCATGTTGCCTGTGTTTTACATGCTTGGGGGGGGGGGGGGAGGGGGGGGTGATTCAAAAGACCATGTAGATCTACCATATTTTAAATCTTCCTTTGTTTTCGCATAGCTGTAATTCCACTCCACTCTCCCTAAAAGGATGTTGCATGCTATTTATTTCACATAGCTGCCAGGTATCTATTACGGCTGAATGAACTCACATATTTAAAAAAAAAATAACAAAAAACTCGTCACTAGCAGTTAAACACAGAAAAAAAACGGCGTTTGAAAACATTCATACAAAACATTGAGCTCAGCCATCTAGGAGCTAAGTCTCGCTTTTCAGCTAATGAGCTAATGTGTTAATGAGTTTACAGACGTAAGCGTGGCCCCTCAAACGTCATGAGCTGTAATCTGTCATAGAAGGTCCAGGCGAGTCAAAACCTGGAAAAAACAAAATAACGAAACGAAATAAAAAAAAACCAGAACTTTCTGCTGTTAATTACGAGGCCACAAATTGTTACGTAACCGCATGCTAATTAAGAACAGTTTGAAGTATTCCTCTAATTACTTCCTTCATTATGTAATCAATTAACTGAAATTTAAAAATAAAGCAATTAATATTTTTAAACTTACCAACTCCGCGTCCATTTTCCAACACCAGAAAAGTACATCCGTTTCTCTGATTAGCAGAAATCCTAACCTAGTTGTTTTTTATGCGCAGTAGTAACGTCATTTGTGGAATGGTTACAGTCACTCGTGACGTAATTCAGTATGTTGTCGGTTAATTATGACGCATAGTTGATGTATTTCCTGTGACCTGCAATCAAGTATTTTCGGAATTTAAAAAAAAAAAGAAAAAACAACAAAAAACAACAAAATCCAACGGCCCAGACGGTACAGGAAAAACGTGGAGCTAAATTTAGATCAACCTGCCCACGTGGTACGCTGGGAACGATCGCTACTTCCGTGAAGCGCTTGCTGGGAACAAGGCGGCGTCTTGAGAGCAAATGATATTTACCTACGGTAAAAACAACAGCGGATAATGGCGACGATTGGAGGGGGAACGGAAATGACTCGGGGGAGGGGGGGGGAATTGTTTAGGGTGGGGTAATTGACCGGGTGGGGGTGAGGGGTAATGTCCTATGCTTGTCTTTGACTTGTAGAAAAAACACGCGCATGCTGAACTGTTCTGTGTGCTGAATACATGGAGCATTATGAGCCTGATTGAGCTAAATGGAAAAACCCCAGAGCTTAAGTAACAGCAACCAGAGCTTGAATGGAAACTTTATTTTAAACGACCAACAGAGCTAAAACGGCAATTATTTAGAGTGAATAATGATCAGGAGTTGGGATGAGAATGTTCCAGTGAGCTCCCTCATGTTGTTTTGTCTAGATGATGGAACATCACGCGTATCAGTTTCACGTTTTCCTCCTACCTGGGGCTCGAACCCCGCACCCCGGAATGTCAAAACATGCCATTTTAAAGCCAATGCGGCGGAATTCATCTAGCAGTTACCTCCCATAGCCGTGAGATTTTTTTAACAGATTGCCTGTTTTTTACAAGAGATTTTCTTGTATTGGGCTAATGCCCCCCCCCCCCCCCACCGCATCCCATGGGATTTTTTGGTTCCTGTCTATGAACCCCCCCCCCCCCCACGTGTGATTTTCTACGAGGCAATGATCCCATCACGAATTTTTCTTGTACGGGGAAACGACCCCACTTCCCCCACCCCACAAGATTCCCTTGTACCGGGCTATGACCGCCCCCCCACCCCACAAGATTCCCTTGTACCGGGCTATGACCGCCCCCCCCCCACCCCACAAGATTCCCTTGTACCAGACTATGACCGCCCCACCCCACAAGATTCCCTTGTACCAGACTATGACCGCCCCACCCCACAAGATTCCATTGTACCGGGCTATGACTGCCCCCCCCCCCCCACCCCACAAAATTCCCTTGTACCGGGTTTATGACCCCCATTGAGATTTGAACTGACCTATGAGATGTTAACATTCAGCCGGAAATGTTAAGTGCAGTTTCATATAGGGGAGTAACCCTACACCTGAGTGGTGTGGGTGAGGGGAGGGGGGGATTAATCTTCCATCTAACAGAGTGTGTAGGAGGGGGGGGGGGGGAGGTGGAAGTAAAATGTACGGCTGTTTTGAATTACGAGATCCAATCAAATGAAACCTAATACTAAAAAGTAGAGCAAATTAAAATTGAATATTCCTGTTCAGTTCAACAACCTATTGGCTATTTCCCCCCCCCCCCCTCCCTATTTTATCTCCCTCCCTATTTTTATCCCTATATTATCTCTCCCACCCTCCTGATTTTATCTTCCCCCTCCCCCGTCCGATTATGGTAGGTGCATCCGCACTAACAAAAAACACGTGTCTCTTATCTTCGCTGGTTGTAGAAAAAAAATATTTCAGGTTAATATCAAAACAGAAAATGGCGGAATGTCAAACCTTTTGCTTTCCCCGTACAAAAACACTGTTTTTGTTTTTAGTAACAAACCCAACTCTAGCCGTAATAGAACCTTTAATCCTCACCACCGCCTCACCCCTCCCTTGGATAATTTACATAGATTAGAGATGTAGATGTTTAAGACTTCACATCGGCGTAAATTGTCTTGGGCAAATATTTTGGCACTGACTGCTTTAAATGATTCTCGTAGAATCACGCGAGATACTTCAGGAAGGAAAAATAAAAACATTGTAAAAATCTGGTGAAAAAAAGGGCATAAAAAAATACACGTAAGGACATATGGTAAACAGCCGTGAAACTTCTTATATGTCTTCTTCTTCTTCGTTCTTAATTTTTAGTGTTGGAAGGGATCGAGCCTTATCTACCAGCGGGTTCGAACCCGATACTTTTCTTATATGTAAAATGACGGGTAAACTGCCATTTATAATGGGTACTTAGATTAACCTGACCTAAGGCTGTTGGGTATAATGCAAACTAGCACTTTTCCTCAGTATGCTGAGGTTAATGAAACAGAGGAACTCTACTTTACCTTCCCTTTGTATCTTGGATATGAACGGGGAAAAAAGAGGATGTGAGACTAACAACTTTAAAGTGTAAAACCCTATGGGCCATCCATAAACGACATCATGTTAAAAAAAAAACGAGTTTTACTATCTCCCTCCCACCGTCACAAATAACGCCATCCACCCACCCCCCCCCCCCTACTATGATGTCCTCACTCGTTATATAACGCCCACGCTAAAATAAATTAATTGCAGTTTTTGTTATTTTAAACATCGATTTCTTTTTAAAACATTGACTGGACGCAGGCAACATAAAAATATATTAATCAATATCTATCACTATCAGAGTTTACAAAAAAAAAGGTCTGTCAATAACGCGAAATAATGATTAAAATTCAGTTTTTTAAACTACTTTTTGGAATTCAAAAGTGTGATGTCACACTTCCCCGTCACCCTCGTCACACATCGTTACGAAAGTAGAACTCTACTTCCACCCCCACCCCTCTAAGACTCATTTAAGACCACGACCCATGATATTGTTGCCTATATTTAAGAAGATGGAACACTACCTAAAATATGGTAAATACCTATGATAGTCGGTAAGCTTCCTTAAATTGTAAAATACCTAAAAATGTGATAAACTATCTAAAAAAAGGGGGGGGGGAGTAATCCAACTAAAGAAAGGGGGGGGGGGGGAAGTAAACCAACTAAAGAAAGGGGGGGGGAAGTAAACCAACTAAAGAAAGGGGGGGGGGAAGTAAACCAACTAAAGAAAGGGGGGGGGGGGAAGTAAACCAACTAAAGAAAGGGGGGGGGGGGAAGTAAACCAACTAAAAAAAGGTATTTTAGGTTCTCCTCATCTCCCAGACTGACTGACGGGCCCCGTGACCTTTAGTGACCTTTAGCCTGCAGACAACATTTCCCCGTCGTGCCAATCTGAAGACGAGGCTTGCACGTGTCACATGACCGGCCGCTCACAACAAACAGAAGAATTAAATTTAAAAAACTGGCCTGGCTCCCACATGTGCCAGCGCACACCGCACATTTTCTGGCCAAACTTGAAGGATTTGGTTACAAACTCAAGGAGTTTGGGTTCTGGGTGTTTTGTTGTGTTAGGATGGTGGGGTGTAAGGTTTAAGTAAGTTTGGGGTTAATGAAACCTACGATGTAGGTACTAGGTTCTAAGCTGTGGGGAAATCGAACAATACAATGTAAAGGAGGATGATTGAGGCAGAATGGGAGGGGATTATGTGAAGGGGTCGGGGATTATAAAAAGGGGATCGGAAAGTTGGGGGGGGGGAGGGGGTATGGAATGGAAGATGATTTTGGTGTGTGGTGGGAGGGGGTAGGAGACAGTAATAAGAGAGTGCATATGAGGGCGACAGGATGGAGTAAACGTTTGGAGGAAAGGAGCTGAATACCACACGTCCAGAGCTAGTTATTTAATGTTTCCTACGGTCGTCCGGTCCTATTCACTTATGTGGGAGTGGGGGGAGGGGGGAGAGTGTGGGAACTGCAAACTTTGGATTGATCACATTCAGGTCGATATACCGTATCACGTGACACGTCACATGGACTTATTCAAGACAAAACAGCACGTGCCCCCACGTCATATGCCCACTATATTCACGCCTCATATGCCCATTATGTCAACTCCTCATATGACTACTCATTGGCCCACTCTTCATATGTCCACTATGCCCACTATGCCCACTCCTCATATACCCCCTAATTTGACCACTCCTAATATGCCCACCCTCATACCCACACCCTTCCCTTTGTCACCCCCTTCTCAATCCACCCCTCCCCATACCACGCCTTTCCCTGTCCACCCCTTCGATAATCCACCCCCTCCCCATGCCACCCCTCCCCATGCCACCCCTCCCCATACCTTTCTCCTTGCCACCACACGTCCCTATGCCACCTCCTCACAGTGCCACCCCTCCCTAATCCACCCCTTCTCCTGTCCACCCCTTCGATAATCCACCCCCTCCCCATGCCACCCCCCACCCCCGTATTACACACGCCACCAGTGAGGAGACGATCTACTTAGCAGCAAATTGAAGGCTGACCTCGTCTTCTGGACACCAGGCAGGTCAATCTTCTGGGATCGATCGAGGGAGAGGGGGGAGGGGGGGACACACCAACGGGTCACTGGAGATAACGAGACACAGTCCAGACTGACCGCTGCTAAGCTGACCGTTCGCTGAAATGACCATCATTGGACTGACCCCTGGCCAAACTGACCCCTGCTGAACTGGCATCACACCATTGTCTGACCAATGCCATTCATTTCATTTCCTCTGTCTGAAGATAATATTAGCTGAAATGACCAAGCATTGTTGACCCGATGTAAACTGTCCACAAGTTACTGTCCTGTCCACGCTATGCTGTCCTGTCTACCACTATGCTGTCCCCCACCTATCTGTCCTGTCCCCCCCCCCCCCACCTATCTGTCCTGTCCCCCCCCCACCTATCTGTCCTGTCCCCCACTACGCTTCCGTCCTACCCAGCACCAAACCTATCGACCACTAACCTGACTACCACAAACCTGACCTCTCTGAACTGACCTTTGAACTGACCCCCATACAGACCGCGAGCGTTGACCCCTAGATTATCTCGCGTCAATAGATATCAGGAGAAAAAAATCTTTCTCAACCAGCAAATCTTGGAACCAGTCAGACAAATGGGCCAGAGATCCCAGGTAACAAAACACGCTTTCAGCCGACTGATCGAATGCCATTAGTGGACCAGAGGTCACCAAGGTCACCAAGGTCAGGCTGTCGTCTGATTGAACACGTGACCCTATCGACTTAAAATGACAAATGTCTAAGGGAGAAAAAAAAACAGGAAAAAAAAACCCCATTCACACCTTAACTATTTCAAACAATGTAGTTGTAAAATAAAAAAAGAAAACTATAAAAACGAATAAATAAAAAAAAAAAAAAACAAGCAGGCCTACTTGAATATGGTGATTATTCTTGAGATTATAGCATAGACTACGAAGCTTGCAGCTTCTATACTTCGATTTATTTACCCTTAATAGTTTTTTGTTAATAGTTATCTTCTATTTAGCCCAAATATCTAACACAGCAACTCTAAAGTTAGGTTAGCCTGTGATCTTTAGCCAAGATCTTTGAACCAAACCCGTCCAGCCAATGCTAGTGACATTCTTAAGATCTAAAGATCTTGACCCTTGGTAAGATCTAAAGGACTACTAAGATCTTGACCCCTGATAAGATCTAAAGGACTGCTAAGATCTTGATCCCTGTTTAAAGGTATTGACATCTGCAATGATCTTGGACTAAGATCTTTAAGTTAAGATCTTGACGCCTGTATAGATGTAGACATCAGCTATGATCTTGATGTTTACTTCGATCCTACCGTCTACACAGATATTGACACCTTGACGTCTACATAGGTCTTGACATCTATTTAGATTTCGACGCACGCGTCTGAACGCGGCTCTAGACGTCCACAGTTCCACCACCGTGTCCGTCCCAGCCACAGCTTCCAGTGTTTCCCCTCTCCCAGGCGCCGGCAAGACGGCGGCATCCTTCTTAATGCCGCCGAGCCAAAAATACCCGACACCCACCGGAAATACAGCGACTTCTTTATGAGAGGTCTTTAGGTCCGTTTTTTTTTCTCTCCCCTAAATCTTTTTGTCATATTTCGTGTCAAAAACGCAACAAATTTAAAAGACAAAAAAAGTAAAAAAAAATAAAAAAAGAAGAACCATAGAACTATATTATTAAAAAAAAATCCGTTTGTATGTTTTGTTGGGTCTATTTTAGTGGAGTATGTCTTTGAGCGGAAGACTTGCAAAGAGTAGTATAAAAAAAGTTGCGACCGAAGTTGCGCGTTATTCAGTGCAAGAAAAATTCCCTAACCTGGTCAGGTGAGGAATGGGGTTGTGTGCGGATGTACTCACGGCTAGGTGTTGGGACAGGTGGGCTGGGGTGGGGAGCGGGCAGGTGGGCTGGGGTGGGGAGCGGACAGGTGGGCTGGGGTGGGGAGCGAGGGTGGGGGCAGGTGTTGGAACAGATGGGGATACGGTGTCTGCGACGCCAGATTTTGCAGGCGTAGTTGTGCCCGTGACGTTCTGGAATTCACAAAGTCTGCAAAATGACTTATTCATGGGCTGCAGTTTGAGGCTTTGATTTGGTCGACTGGGCTTATAACAATACCACGCCCTCTGTCGGTCAAGAGAAAGCGCGGCGGTTTTGTATAGCGAGCGCTGTATGTTTACCCCGTGTTGTGAATGGCAGTTGTAAAAATTTAACCATGCTAAACATAGGCTAACACTAGCCAACTAGATGACACATACTGACCACTGCTGGTCAGTGGCTGATGACACACAAGAAAATAGAAAATACCGACTAAATTGCTAAATTGTCTATTGTTGGACAATGGCTAAATATAGCTAAGGATATTGGTTGTTAACCAGTGGTTAATTTTTACTAATGGAAAACGTTGATCAACGACATATGTTGTCTAAGTGAAAAAGCTGACCGATTGAAACTGTTGACCAAGGGCTAATGTTGACCAAGGGGTAATGTTGACCAAGGCTAATGTTGACCAAGGGCTAATGTTGACCAAGGGGTAATGTTGACCAATGGCTAATGTTGACCAATGGCTAATGTTGACCAACAGGTAATGTTGTCCAATTACTAATACTGATCAACGTCTTACATTGACCACCATCCAACACAAAGATGGCCCTCCATGAAACTGCCCTCAATGCTCACGACGAACATGAGGAAATGAATGAATTCCGTCTTGGTCAAGCTTCCAGACCTTTTTCTCTGGCACCTGGTGTGGTGGGTGTCATCATTGACGGACACCCGCCTCCACCCCTCACCCCAACCCCTCACATACGGTCTGCTAATCACAACACCCCCCCCCCCCTCCCCACATTCACCCACTTTATCCAATAAGTCTGTTAAAAAATATTCAGAGAATTTTAAGAGAACGGCTCTGAAGTAGATTACAACTCACTATTCAGTGTCTGCGGCTGCTAGCTTTTCAAGACAAAGTCTCAAATTTAATCTCTTTACAAACATGCTCGGTACTCTCTCCATTTCCATAGACGAATATATCCTAGCATTTGATAGGGTCTGTTGTATAAAGATTTTTAAAAATTAGTGATATTAGAGCTATAAAAAGCTATTTTATATAAATACTACTACAGATAGCTTTAGGTATAAAATATTCTTGGCATGTTGCGCTGTATGTAAGTCAGTAGATCAAATCGTGGGGTTTCTTTTTTTCGTGGACGGCGGCGCGCGAAAGTAACACTCAAGGTTGTTGTGCTTTCTTGCTGATCTGACCTCGAAGGTCATGCTGACCCAGGATCGCAACCTTGCGTGTGTTGCTGTGTGTGTGTTGCTGAGTGTGTGTGTGTGTGAGTGTGTGTGAGTTCTGGAGGGTGAGCAGTGAATCCATATCACGCAAGTTCATTGTTTTGAGAGTGCAAACTTGGCGCCGTGACAAAAATTCCAGAGATCTTTGGACGCTGATATACGTGGCACTACGATATATGGCCACTTCGATATGTGGCCATGAAGATATGTGGCCACTTTGATATGTGGCCATGACGATATGTGGCCATGACGATATGTGGCCATTAAGATACGTGGCCGCTTCCCCCCTGTGTATCGCACCACCTGGTGTGGAAATTAGAACATTTAGAGTCCTACTACCTCTGACTACCTCTGACCTTTACTACTACATCTGACCACTACAACCTCTGACCTTTACTACTACATCTGACCACTACTACCTCTGACCTTTACTACTACATCTGACCACTACTAAAGCGAACATCAGCAATTTACAACTGATAAAATACTGACTAGATCTCTAGCTGTTATCAAATATAAAACTTTGATAAAAGTAATAAAGTATCACCTACATTCCTCCTGAACCTCACTCGTTAACGCATGCTAATTATTGACCAATTAAATGAACCAGAAATGACCAATGACTTGGTCCATATGACCTGTTTGACTGACCGGTCAAATGACCAATGACTTGGTCCATATGACCTGTTTGACTGACCGGTCAAATGACCAATGACTTGGTCCATATGACCTGTTTGACTGACCGGTCAAATGACCAATGACTTGGTCCATATGACCTGTTTGACTGACCGGTCAAATGACCAATGACTTGATCCATATGACCTGTTTGACTGACCGGTCAAATGACCAATGACTTGGTCCATATGACCTGTTTGACTGACCGGTCAAATGACCCACTTATGTTGTGACCGGCTGGCTGGAACCGGGGGAGCTCATTAGTCCCTGCCCCGCGGGACGGGGGGGGGGGGGGGGGGAGGGGGGGGAGGTAAGGGGTGTCCAGTCTCGTTATCCCGTCTGTTGTCTGAAAGATTTTTCTAGAACATGTCTAGCTTCGCTAGTACCAGAAATGGTCATGAAGCGTAAATTAAAGAACGTGTACAGCGAAATACATTAACAAACTATTCTTAAAATAGATTAGAGCTAGTATTTGGAAATCGATCATAGAACTGGTATAGAAAGTAGTTTATTATACTAGTACAGGAAAATCGGTAATATAATTATTGTTAACATATATAGTAGAACTAGTATTTGAAAAAGAGATTATAGAAGAATTTTAGACTACTAGAGAGGTAGATTATAAAACAAGTATAAGAAAATAGATTATTTAATTGTCGCAGGAAAAAATACCTTATTGATCTATTTAGTATTAGAAAGTAGATAATAAAACGTATCGGAAAATAGACAACAGAACTAGTATAGGTAAAATGTATACAGAACTAGCTGTGGACAATTTTTGTAGACTTCTAATAGGTTACGCGACTATAGAACTCGCCTGAAGGCTTCACAAAGCTTTCTCGTGTGTAAGGTAAAAATAGTTTAGTCTTGTTCATACTTTGTCTAGTCCACATGTCGGGTCATCCTTTAGGTTTCAAGCCACTATCTGCCCCTAAACTATGCCACAATCTGCCCTTCTGTCATCAAACTATGTCACAATCTGCCCTTCTGTCATCAAACTATGTCACAATCTGCCCTTCTGTCATCAAACTATGCCACAATCTGCCCTTCTGTCATCAAACTATGCCCCAATCTGCCCTTCTGTCATCAAACTATGCCACAATCTGCCCTTCTGTCATCAGACTATGCCACAATCTGCCTCTGTATCTCTGAACAATGCCACATTCTATCTCACAGCTAGTGAAAAAAAATATTGACATTCCATCTACAATGCAAATATCTCGATGTTGAGGGTTTTCATGTCGTAATTTATCAACCGAGTTTCACACCGTCGTTGTTGTTTAGTGGAACCACGTACACGCACACATACACATTTAACCTACACACAACAAACATGCACTTACACATACACACATACACATTGTGACAACACGTACATTTTTTCTCTACACTTTATACCTACACACATACACATTGTGACAACACGTACATTTTTTCTCTACACTTTATACCTACACACATACACATTGTGGCAACACATACACTTTTCTCTACACTTTATACCTACACACATACACATCCCTTATACACTAACGCTTCTTCTGTCTCCACACATACACATTCTACATACATATACCCCTACATAAATACAAATAAATTCAACATACATGTACGCCTACGTAAGTACAAATTCTACATACATATATGCATTCACAAATACAAACTATACCTACATATACGCACCCTCAAATTAATGCACATTCGTTATACATATACGTACAAAAATCCACACGCATTGCACATACGCAAACATACGCGCGCGTACACTTACACACCGATACACACACATATACACACACCAAGACGGAGAAGAAACGGAGACCAGAGAAGAAGAGATCGTTCCCCCACATAAAATGTCGGCTTGCTGCACTAGACGGCTGGCAAAGTGCCAGATCTGCTGGAACTGGACACTCTTATGTGTGTCCCACACGTCGCTGAACCTGAACTTGAGACCGCGCCGTAAAACCCTGACCACATCGTTTGACCTATCCCCCACACACTTTAAAACCCTATCCCCCACACCCTCTTTAAAACCCTATTCCCCACACCCACTTTAAAACCCTATCCCCCACACACACCTATCCCAAAACCCTATCCCCACACACTTTAAAACCCTATCCCCCACCCCACTTTAAAACCCTATCCCCCACACCCACTTTTCCTAAAACCCTATCCCCACCCCACTTTAAAACCCTATACCCCACACCCACTTTTCCTAAAACCCTATCCCCCACACCCACTTATCCCAAAACACTATCCTCAACACAGAGGAAGTGTGGATAGCTAGCGTTTGAAAATTGTATGCATTGTTATTTTTAAAAAAAACATTCTTTTTAATCAATTTCAACAAATTGAAAGCAGTTGTGTTATTCATATTTTCGCTAACTTAAAAAAAAAAAAAAAAAAAAAAAAAAAAAAAAGTTAAAAAGCTAAATAATTTTGGTTTTCCCCTCTACACCACGTGGTCCAGTAAACAAAAAAAATAATGTCACGCTGTCGTTCAAATGTATTAATTAACGGGAATTCCCGAAAAATTTGAGCAAAATATTTTAAATATTTTATTTTTATTAAAAAAAAACTGTATTGTATTACACTCTTCCAAATGCCACAGATGAAAATATTTACACGACGAGCAGAAATAATTTTGGTCTGATTAAATATAGCTAATAAATATTTGTATTGCAACTATGAAAGGTCAAGTTAACATAACACATGCATGCAAATAGAATGTAGCAAAAAAAAAAAACAATTATCTACAATATCAAATTTTATTGCATACATTCTTAAAATATCAAATTTGAATTACTTTAATAAAAGTGTAATTTGTTTTAAAAACGTGCAAGACGAATTGAACCAAACACGTATTTGGTCCATTCTGAAAATATTAATCTGGCCGATTCTTCTTAGCCACCGGGGTAAATGCCAAAGCGTCACAAATGTTACAGCAAGTAATTGTTACAATACGTCTAACAGTGAGAAAAAAAAACACAAAAACAACCGGGGTAAATGCCAATCGTCACAAATTTTACAGCTAGTAATTGTTACAATACGTCAAACAGTGAGAAAAAAAATAACACAAAAACAACAACAATCCAACATTTTTAGACTGCAAGTTCAAAAGGGTCAAGGACGACGTCCAACCTCGATTCGATCCCCTTACCTCATACAAGCTCCGGGGGGGGGGGGGGTGGTAGGTCAAGTTTCATGTTTCCTAATCCCCCCCCCATTCCTCTGCGTACAAGATTGACAATTCTCGACATCCATACACTCTGATAGACAAAAATTTATTGTAAATAAAAAACTAGGTCACCTAGAAGGGGGAGAGAAAACCAAATTATCGATGACGTCATTTCGTTCTTCTTTTTTCTTTTCTCTCTTAAGAAAAAAAAAAGGGTGAACAAAAATCCTCTGTGAGGAAATAAAACAAATCCCAACGCTAGTTAAAAGCTTAAAAGTAAGTCCTCTATAAGAGACCAAACACTTACGAGATGAACATTCTCTCCTAACTAGATTGTGCGTGGAATTCATTTTTGACATGTAGCCAGGTTTTACTGACATTTCTTGTCCTAGATTCTTACAAAAAAATAAAATGATCTGCCGATTAGGACATGGAATTTTTTTTTCTCTCTCCTGTGAACAAATTTGTAAGTAAAAACAATAAACAAGAAATATATTTATAAGAAAAAAACATTATTCGGAATGTGAAACATGTGTGACGTATCTGTCTCACGAAGTAAAAATTGATCTGGCCAGCAAAGTGTGTGCATTCTTGAGGTGTAATGTTTTTCAGAAGAGCCGTCAAAATTCCCCCCCCCCCCCCCCATCTTACGTTTTCCGAGCGCTTCATCTGTACTTGCCGTGGTGTACAATACCAGCCAAATGAGTTGATTTATGACAGGCAGTGGTCTGATTTATGTCAGTCGTAGATGAGGGGTGGGGGGGGGGGGGGTGAGGTGGAGTGGAGTGGGAGGTTGTGTTGGTGTTGAGGGTGGGTGTTTGAGTGGGGGGTAGGGAGGTGAGGGTGGGAGGTTGGGTGGGGGTGAGGTTGTGTGGGAGGGTAAGGGTAGGGGTGGTGTGGTAGGGAGGTGAGGTGGATTGGGGGTTGTGTGGGTGGTGAGGGTGGGTGTGTGAGTGGGGGGATAGGTGAGGTGAGTGCTGAAGGTTGGGTGGGGGTGAGGTTGTGTGGGAGGAGAGGGTAAGGGTAGGGGTGGTGTGTTAGGGAAGTGAGGGTGCGAGGTTGGGTGAGGTAGTGAAGTAACAAATAGGAGGTGAATTTTGAATGAGCGGTGAGGGTGGGGGAGGCGAGGATGGGTTGAGGAGAAGGTTAGGGAGGTGAGGGTAGGGGAGAGAAGAGGGGGAGGGTTGGGTGGGTGGAGGGGAGATGGTGACGGTTGAAAAAAACCCGGGGGGGAGGGTATAGTGACAGGGGCTAGAGCGGAGGGTGCGACAGGAGTGGGAGTAGGTTGGGGAGCTGGGGTTGGTGTAGGAGTAGGTGTGGGATTTTGTGTGGGAATTGGTGTGGACGGCTTCGATACTAAATACATTGGATTAAAAGAACTGCGAGATTTATGTCATGTCATTCCCTCCGCATCCATCCCCCACCTTTCATCCACCTAATGTACCTAAACCCACCAGAAGCAAGATGTTACGGGTGTTGTTGGGTTTACACTGAGGTGGTTTTCGTTACGCGGGCTGGTTTTTACGAGGTATTTCAGGCTTGGCTACGGTGTGGTGTACTTTTCCATGTAGTTGCAGGTTTGTTGTGCATAAAATGTATTTTTAAACGTCTAATTAACTTTGCGGGATTTTTCTGCAGTAGCCGAGTTGGTGTTTGTTGATGTGTTACATCATTAGCTTTGACAAGGCAATACTCGACTACATCACTAGCATTACCACATAGCTACACCACTGTAGCACTGCACCAAAAACATGACTATCACTAGCTCATAACTACCCCTACAAAACTGGCACTGATGCATAACTATCCCACTACATTACTATCCCACTACATAACTACACCCCTACCTAACCGTCCCATTACTAGCTCTGCTGCATAATTATCCCACTACATAACTACCCCACTATATAACTATCCCACTACATAACTATCCCACTACATTACTAACACTGGTGCATAATTATCCCACTACATAACTATCCCACGACATACATATCACACTACATAACTATCCCACTACATTACTACCCCCACTGCATAACTAACCCACTACATAACTTCCCCACTACAAACATATCCCACTACATAACTTACCCACTACATAACTTCCCCACTACATACATTTCCCACTACATAACTACCCCACTACATTACTAACCCACTACATAATTTCCCCACTGCATAACTACCTAACTACCGCACTACACAGCTAGCACTACAGCTTACACCACTTCCACATACATACCCCCACTACCATCGACTACCACCACCACCCACCCGCCAGCGCCCCACCCCCATACCTCCCCCCCCCCCACAGATCTCACACCAAGAACAATACCCCGCTTGTATGTTCCCTACATGCTCAATGTCACCCAACTTTCACAGGCTACATGTAATGAATACAATCACAGTATGGAAAGGGGGATTTGGGGTGGTAGGTGTGGAGGCGGTGGGGGTAGGGGATACGAATTACACCTTGTCTTCGTGAAAAGAATTCGGCCAAACACAGCAAAGGTTTGACTTCCCTTCTCAAACTATTTGAACTATGTGAACACAAAGCCCATGTGTTGTTGCTGCCGGAGTTCATTCACCGAAATAATCGGCATTCGTTTTTTTTTTATTTTAAATTAATTCGTCTAATTAGAGAACTAGTTAATGTTGGCGCGTGATTTAACCCAGGATACGGAAATATTTCTTCGTGGTGAAACAATTTAGTGTTGAAAAATGAAAACAGGTACAGATTCTAATTACCTAAAAACGTTTATTGGAATACGCGATCGCAGATACAATTATCTAATAGATCCCACATCGGCCGTGGCGATCAATGGGAACGATGAAGTCTTGAAGTTCAATAAATCTGTTGCCGTTACCTCGGGCGGTAGGGAATTAGTGTGGTCTCTATAGCTAGTCGCCTTTACTTTCTCTACCTGAGTTAGGTACCTATGAGACCTGGGTAGGTCACTGGGACTCGAGTTTGGGAGCCGAACTCTAGGCTTTCAGGTTAGCAGTCGTGAGGTTTACCGTTCGACAACACCGTTTTATAAAATAAAAAAAACCCTTTATAAAAAAACTTTAGTAATTTTAATTTTATTTTTTTATGAAAACAAGACATTGTTTTTTACTCTCGTGAGGTAATCTAATCTATTTTTACATTGCTGTTTTAAGCTTCACTTCGTTAACAAATTGGTACAGTTGTACCATAACATCATCATCTTCGTTCCCAGGTCGTACACAAGACACATGGAGCAGATGGGATTAACTGAGTTAATGTTTCAATGACCTTATACACACGGGGATAGTGTGGTCAGCACTATGCCCAACCGCCTTTGTTTCTCTAACACCAGCCAGGTGGCGTCCTACAAACTCGAGCCCTGGATCCGAACTTCAGACTAACGAGTTAGCAGACGCAAAGCTAGCATCTGACCACGCCATCTCATGTATTATATTCTAAACTATCAATAAATCATAATAATTTGTTTGCGTTAATCCAGTTTCGATAGAGAGTTCTGTACCCTTGTTATACCTGGCGAAACAGACAGTCTTTGGGCCTCTGTAGAATCTTGTCAGGCGCATCATATCTCTCAATCTTCTCCCCCAGGAGTTCATCTCCGCCAAGAATGAGGCTGCCCGCTCCATCGAGCCCTACAAGGCGGACACCAGCGGAGACTACATCGAGGTGGACGGCGTGCTGTGCGACAAGTACCACGAGTGGTCCAGATGGACCGAGTGTTCCCGGAAGTGTGATCAGACCAGAACGAGGCGGTGTCGCGTGCCGGAGGATTGTGGGAAGAGTGTCTTCAAGGAGAAGAGAACCTGCACGAGAGAGGACGGGATTTGCAATCCCATATCCTACAAGGTAGGTTTATTCAATTTTATCCCATAGCCTACAAGGATGGTTTATCCAATTTTATCCCATATCCTACAAGGTTGGTTTATCCAATTTTATCCCATATCCTACAAGGATGGTTTATCCAATTTTATCCCATATCCTACAAGGTTGGTTTTTCCAATTTTATCCCATATCCTACAAGGTTGGTTTATCCCATTTTATCCCATATCCTACAAGGTTGGTTTATTCAATTTTATCCCATAGCCTACAAAGTTGACGTATTCAACTCTATCCCATATCCTAGAGAGTAACGTTCCCTTACGAACCTGGAGACACAACAAGTAGGTGAAGTAGAGTTCACCTGTTTCAATGACCTCCGCCTATGAAGGGATGATGGGGTCAGCACTATGCCCAGCCGCCTTTGCTTCCCTAACGTAAGTCAGGTACCCATTAGAGCTGTTTGGACTCAGGGTCGCTACTACTCTAGCCTGGGACCCGTACTCGAGACTTTTGGGTTAGCAGTCGAACGCTCTACCAGTCCACCACACACACAGCAGGGCATAGTATCAATTACAAAAATCAATTCAACTGCCAAAGTAAAGCAGATAAACTCTTCTTCACTCTAGTAGTATTTATCCAGATCAAATACCTACAAAATCCCAAGAACTACATTTCTCCTGATTAACTACTCATTGAATACCATGATGATGCATGTATCCCATAATTCACTGCTGTATCCCATGAAGCTGTACCTACCCCACGAATTCCATCTCCTCCATGAATCCCCTACCTGTTTAACCCTCTGACGCAGTATTTGACCCCCCCCCCCGCCTTTGTTAAATTGACCAACAGTAAGTCTTTACGACAGGAACTTTTGCACCTGATATTCACGTGGAAAAATTCCAGACATTCCCCTCTCATAACACCCAGCTCGTCATAAGGCCGCAAGCTGTGTCGGAGATGAATTACTAATTCCCACCCCCCTCTCCCCCCCCCCCCCCGGTGGGGAACCATTTACTGGTAAAACGAAGAACCCCAAAGTCACCAAGTACACCCAAGTATTGGCTCTATGCTGCAAGTAGAATTCCACGAATCGTGTGTTCCACAGTGGCAGTGTCTGACCATACCGTGGGTCTAATGGCGGCCCCGGGTAGGGGGGGGGGGGTACCTGTGGTGCTTAATCACCATCTCGTCCTAAAATAAAATATTTCGGAAAAATCTTGGAAACTTTTTAGGTTCATTAAAGTTAATTGGATTAACATTTTACGTTTTTGTTTACTTGTAGGAACATGAATCTAACACATCCTAAGCATGTATATATACATACATACATACATACATACATACATACATACATACATACATACATACATACATATATATATATATATATATATATATATATATATATATATATATATATATATATATATATATATATATCACAAACACGTAAAGAACACCACGACTCTGGCATCACCACAACCACACCAACACTACCACTAATACACACCACAGCAACCCGTATCCCTGCTGTCAACAGGTCGTGGGCAAACAGAAACGGAATCGCCTGATCGAAGAGATTCTTTACGACCTACTCTACTCCACCTGGGGTGAGTGGGACAATTGTACCATTTCGTGCAGGCAGCGCCGTCAGCGAACCTGCATCAAGAAGTCCATCTGTGCTCGCTCATACATACAGGTATGTTGCTGTTGATGAAGTCAATAGGGGCAGGTAGAATAGACGTAGCTTTCCTAGACTAGACTAGTCTAGAATGTTGTCTAGCAGAAACTGTAGCGTAATCGAAACTACAGCCAAATGACACTCTAGCCTTACTAAATTTGTAGCCTAATCCAGATTCAGCCTATCCAAAATTGTAGTCCAACCTAGACTAATCTCAAATGTATATTAGCCTAGGCTGAAGCCTAACCAAGAAATCAGCCTAGGCTAGACCTCAACTGTAGATTAGGCTATAGCCTAACCTAGAGTATAGCATATCTCAAGCTAAAAATAGCCCAGCATAAACTGTAGCCTAGAGAAACGTTTAGCCTAACGTAGGCAATCGACAAGCCTGAATCCTAGCGTATCATATTTTATCCGTGAGGGTAGCCTACCCTACTCAATGACCTCTACCTAAACTAGACTTCTACTTTACCTAGACTTCTACCTAACCTAGACTTCTACCTAACCTAGACTTACCTAACCTAGACTTCTACCTAACCTAGACTACAGTCTAACCCTAACTAGCCTATCCTACTGTGACCCAACCTTGACCTTACCCACCACCAGGAGGAGCGACGTTGCCAGCCGACCAACATGCGATGTGAGCACAAGTTCAGCCTGAGACCCGACCCTCGCATCGACAGCGGGGACCCCACGAGCAAGAGTTCCCTCCACCGTCAGACGGTCAAGCTGGTCACGGGGGCCCCCAGTGGCGTCAGCAGTAAACATAAGGACAAAAGTTACAACGGTTCCAAAAGTGAGTCACATTACCTTTCTAACTTACCTGGAGTTGACCAAATTACTAAGGATACTAAGCAGCCCACACCTTCATATCCTTACGAAATTTAATTTTGTTTTGAGACTATTACGGAATAAGAATAGGATTTCGAGTTGAAATTATTCTTGTAAAAAATTCTAAAAATTAGTTACATTGTTACCTTAATCAGATGTGTTGAGAAAAGTTTAATTATTGGACTTGCACGAATGGGTTGGTCATATGCAGTTCCGAATAGTCCCGATTAGTCCCGAATAGTCACGTACAGAACCGAACAGTCCCGAAGAAACCCGTACAGAACCGAACAGACCCGAAGTGTAATGTAATTCAATGTAAATTGTAAACAATTCTGTCAGGACTGGCGGAAGGGTGGGACATTGATGATAAGTTGGTTTATTCAGTAGCCAACAACTCCTAAGTATAGCCTCGGTTATTCTTGGGTAGCCACTAGCCCCATCGTATGGCATGTGTTGTTTTTAGAATTTCGTTCTCATGAGCTAGCCACCAAGTTCACGATGTAGAACACATGATTCCCATGTAGCTACCCTCCAATAAGCAGAATTGGAGAATCTATGCTACCTTCTTCATATCTAAATCCAAACAAACAAGCCCTTTTCTGACAGCTCTTGAAAAGACAGTCAACAACCCAGTTTTTGACAACCCCAAAAACGAACGTGTAAAAATAGAAAATAAATCGATCTTTGATTCCATTGAATTTATCTAATTCTTCCTAAACTGCACTTCAGTTGTACTCAGATATCACTGAGATTATACTGCTACCGTACTTAAACTAAGCTTAAATTTCTACCCAGAAAGCACTTAAATTGTACTTAGATTGTTTGGCAATTCGTTCTTCCTACATGGGCGAACTTATCTTGAATGTATGCTATCAGAGAGGCATCAACTTTGACACCAACAATCCCGATAAAACCGCACAAAGTCGGGCACTTAGTATGGTATAAAGGGTTTAAATGTTCGACACTGCTACTAGCATTCACTGTCAGGAAAAAAAAATCTTCAACGTTCTACTACGACCTACATGTACTAGAACTTTGTTCCTAGACCGCCTTCACGTAAACAGATCTGTGTTGATTGTCAACAGTCAGGTCTGTTTGTCTTCTAAAGATAGGTCGATTTCTACCCCCCCCTCCCCCCAAAGATAAGTCTATTTCTTATGCAACAGAGAGTGTTATCTCTCGTCCAAAGTGAGGTCTATTTCTCGTCCTTAAGAGATATCTAATTCGAAAGAGAGATCTATTTCTAATTCAAAAGGGAAATCTATTTCTAATACAGAGATCTATTTCTAATACAAAGGGAAATCTATTTCTAATACAGAGATCTATCTCTAATACAAAGGGAAATCTATTTCTAATACAGAGATCTATCTCTAATACAAAGGGAAATCTATTTCTAATACAGGGATATATTTCTAATACAAAGGGAAATCTATTTCTAATACAGAGATCTATCTCTAATACAAAGGGAAATCTATTTCTAATACAGAGATCTATCTCTAATACAAAGGGAAATCTATTTCTAATACAGAGATCTATTTCTAATACAAAGGGAAATCTATTTCTAATACAGAGATCTATTTCTAATACAAAGGGAAATCTATTTCTAATAGAAAGATCTATTTCTAGAACAAAGAGCTATAAACTTATTCTTAAAGAATAACATTTTGTTACATACACATCAAATAAGGCGCCACAGAAATTAAGTTTTAAAAAAAAGCTACTTAAATAATGTTTTTTAAGAATTGTCGACGTGGCCAGATTTGGCGCAGATGTCCATCTTACATTCCTAAATTATCTCGTTTATTGTGAAATGTGTCTGTTGTAACTGGCGCAATGTTTCAAACATGTGTTTCACATGAAGTAATTGTTTGTTGAAGATGAAGTCATCCCCTGCAGTCCGCACACTCTATCGCCTCTCGTTTGTTCTGAGTTATTTTCTCCCGCATCATTTGGCTCCGACATAAATATTTTGGCTTTAAATTTGGAAGGTGTTAAAATTGGCAAGCGCCAGATCTGGACACAAGCGCATCTGTTTTTCTCTAAATTTGTGTGCTGGTCGTAAACCGGCTTGGAATTTAAATGAAGTGAAAAATAAAATAAAAAAAACGCTTTCTGTAATTATGACAAATTTATTTCGGGCGCATAGCTCAAGTAGCTAACTAGGTTAATAGCTAAACATGCAGTAAGGAAATAGCTCAAGTTGTCAATAATAACTTCTCACATAACAGCAATTGTTATTCTTTGTTTTCTTAATAGCCAGAAAAGCAGTTAAGAAATTGTTGAAGTTGTCAACAATAGCTTCTCACACAACACTTAACAATTTTTATCTATTTTTTAAATAAAAAAGTACAAACTAACTAGTCTATTTTACGGACGTAGATTGTGACAAATGATTAGCGTCACGATAATGCCACCAACATTCTTGTACCGTTCTAGCTCCGTATGTTTTTGTAGCTGGGGTTTACGGAAAGGTTGGGTTTTAGTACTCTCGTCAATAGAGGTACAGCTAAAGAAAATACAACAATTCTTTGCTTTTGCAGTTCGGACGTGTGTAATGGTGACAGAGCATATGATCTAAGACAAAATATTTTATAAATATTTTTGAACATTTTGTCCATAATTTACTTTGTCGTGATATATTTTGTCCTGAGATTTTTTTGTCCTTGAATTATTTTGTCAAGGATATTTTGTATAAACTCATTTGTCCAAAGATAATTTGTTCTGAGATAATTTGCCTTGAGTGAGATCATATGTCATCAGACCTTAATGTTAGTTAGAATGGCTAATTTTAATGGTGATGAAATTTTGAAACAAAGCTATAGTTAATTAACTAGCTTTTAGATATAATAGCGCTAGTGGTGTTAGTATTTTTCACACAGACATTAGATTGTAATTAACAAAATTAGAAAATTAGAAGAAAAAAAAAACGTTAATTAATAATTTATTGCGTAACATTTAAAGAAAAACAAATGTTAAATGAAAGTATTATTTTTCTCCATTCTAGAACAGGTTGATATCAAAATATTCGATTGTTTACGCATGGACTTAATTTATTTGGTTTACAAACTTAAACGTTTAACTTACAATAAAAACCCTAACTTTTAAAAATCACAAAACTTGATCTTTATTTCGTCACGAAAATTTTTCTTACGTCAGTAATCGGCAGTGCGTTTTTGTTTTAATCGAAATCGGGAATCTCCAATAGTGCTCAATCTGTCTATCGGAAATTCTAAAAAAAAAAACAACAAACAAGTTTCTATATATGAAACTTTTATTTTAAGCACAGCGGAGGCTTAAAAAGCTATTCAGATCGTTCATAGCTTCCACGTGCTTTGGGCTACATCACGGAACAAATTAACTCCTACATGGTTTCAAATAGTTTGCACTTTTCTCTCGGTTTGCACTTTGGGATTTGGAAGAAATTTTTTTTTATATAAAAGAGAACAATGCCAGCCTGCGGCGTTCTGCTACAAATCATATTGTGTTATAATTACATTGATTGGATGATATATTTAGAGTAAAAGTGCAATATGAGTCAAATAGAGAATAAGAGTCAAAATGTCAATTTAAAGAGTGAAATGTCAATGTAATGAGTGAAATGTCAATTTAATGAGTGAAATGTCAATGTAATGAGTGGAACTACAAATCTCAGGTAATCTAAATAGAATTATAACATTACGTGATCCATTGAAATTCTACTCTTGTTGGAGAAACTGTTACATCTTAATTTTTTATATTTTTAATAAGACAGTACATTAGTGGACTAGTACGATCTCAGTAAATCAGTACGACCTTAGTGGGTTAGTAAGAGCCTTGTGGATTAATACAATCTTAGTGGATTAGTACGATCTTAGTGGATTAATACGATCTTAGAGGATTAGTACGAGCCTAGTGGATTAGTACGATCTTAGTGAATTAATATGATCGTAGTGAATTAATATAATCTTAGTTGATCGGTGAGATTTAAGTGCATTATTGCAATCTCAGTGGATTAGTACGATCTTGGCGCATCAGTACAATCTTATTGGATTAATACGATTTTAGTGGATCAGTAAGATCTCAGTGGTTTCGTACGATCTTAGTGGATAATTTCTATCTTAGTGGATCATTTCAATCTTAGTGGATCATGTCTTAGTGGATCATCACAATCTTAGTGGATCATATCTACTTTCAGTCTGAGAGAATAGTTAACCAATTTTTATAGAGCGCACATGTCTTTCGCGAGCTTAGATGAACGACATAATTAATATCGAAATATTCTATTACGTTAATGAGTTTATGATTGATGACATAAGGAAGGAAACGATACATTTGTATGTCATCATATGGAACCATACACGCTGGGTGTTTAATGAAATCTGGGAGTTGTTTTATTTTTTTGGTATCTCAAATTTCCACACATGTGGGGGTTTGTGGGTTAAACTGCTCCTCTAACGTACTAGTCACATCGTTGGTTTTATATAGTGGCTCTCAAATTATGGCCAGTTGGCTCAGATCATTGCTCTAAGAGTCAGGTAATGTGGCTTTATATCGTGGCTCTCACATTATGGCCAGTTGGCTCATAGCTTGACTCTAAGAACAGGTAAAGTGGCTTTATATCATGGCTCTCAAAGTATGGCCAGTTGGCTCAGATTATGGCTCTAAGAGTCAGGTAATGTGGCTTTATATCGTATATCTCAAATTAAGACAATTTGGCTCATAGCTTAACTGTCGGAGTCAGGACACTTGGCTAATTATGGCTCTAAAATTCAGGCCACTTGGCTCATAACTTAGCCACCAGAGTTAGGCCACTTTGCTCATAACTTAGCTACCAGAGTTAGGCCACCTGGCTTATACCTGGCCACTTGGCCCATAACTTAGCTACCAGAGTTAGGCCACTTGGCTCATAACTTAGCTACTAGAGTTAGACCACTTGGCCAATAACTTAGCTATCAGAGTTAGGCCACTTGGCCAATAACTTAGCTATCAGAGTTAGGCCACTTGGCCAATAACTTAGCTACCAGAGTTAGGCCACTTGGCCAATAACTTAGCTACCAGAGTTAGGCCACATGGCCCATAACTTAGCTACCAGAGTTAGGCCACTTGGCTCATAACTTAGCTACCAGAGTTAGGCCATTTGGCTCATAACTTCATAACTGGCCACTTGGCTCATAACTTAGTTACCAGAGTTAGGCCACCTGGCCCATAACTTAGCCACCAGTGTTAGGCCCCTTAGCTTATAGTATGGCTCCCAGAGTTAAATAATGCTTGTTTAAAAACAAAAATGCCCTTATTCAGCGGTCCCGGACAAATAAATACAAGACTATAACCTGCGATAAACATCTTTCTTGCGAATTCTACAATTTCTTTTATCAAGCCAAACCACACGCTATGCTAAAAATAGCAGTGATCTCTAACATACGTGTGCAGGTATGTACTCTTTAAGCGAGTCTTTAAGACTTCTTAAAAGGTAATTCTTAAAATAAAATAAAAATAAAAATAAAAAAACACAACAACAATAAGTTTTAACCTTAAAATATAATTAAACTGTAGGCCTATATATTTATTCCTCGTTCAATCTTAATGCTAGGTAAGTCAAAGTTCAAGGCTGTTTTTTTTTCCTGCTACATTGTAAGTTTTGTTTACATTGGCCCAGTGTGTGTATGTGTGTGTGTGTGGTGGAGGGGGGGGGGGGGGGGGTAAGGCCACGTGATTCATGCTTAAGGCTGTGTCGGGCTCCAGCCTACGACGTGATACAAATCCTAAGTGCACGCTGGTCACGTGTGCACTTTCACTTTCCTTCGCGTGAACTTGACCTTCGCATGAACTTGACCTTCGCGGTTTGTGCTTGATTTATACCTTGGATTTTTTTTCTGCAGTACAGTCATTCTCGGATACGAAAACTTGATCGAATTCCAATCTGTTTAGTATTTTGGAAATAAAAATGCGTTTAGAATTTTTGCGAGAATTTAATTATTATAACTTTTTATTATCCGTCTGTAAATTAGCTTACAAAAAAAAAATAAAAATCAAATCAATGCTTTTCAAATCTACAGCCAATAAAATAGTTTCGTTTCTTAAACACGTCTTCCGGTTTTAACGAATCACATTGTATTTTTTATTTTTAAAATATTATTCTAATAGTGGACATAGTTGAGTAGACGCAGTCGAAGGAAAATAGTCGTGTCTTTTGTTTTGTTAGTGGAAATTCTTGTATCTTTAGCTCTGTCCGTGGAAGTAGTCGTATTTTTAGGTCTGTCCGTGGAAATAGTTGTATCTTTAGTTCTATCCGTGGAAATAGTCGTACCTTGTGCTCTGTCCGTGGAAATAGTTCATGCCCTGGCTATGACGTGAAGAAGTACAACTATAGCCAGAACCGAAGTTTAAAAACACCAGACACATCTATATATAGACATAGCTCCGTTTATAAAACAACTTGCGGGCAAAGCTATCTATGACGTCCAAATACCAAAATGGCCTAGCAGAGACGAGTTTCTGTGGCTGTTTCCAGACCGTCTGGAGTAAAATGGAAGCAGTCAGGACCGCGTGTGCGACTTCTAGGCTGGAGGCGTCCTGTTTTGTTTACAAGGCGATTCCTGAAATACACATGGCAAAAACAACTCTCTATAAATAGACGTCTTCAAAGGGAAGTCAGTCGACAAAAAGCCCTAGTTATCTGCCCTAAGAGTACTGAACAGAGACCAAGAAATAAAGGAGAAAGAAAGACTAATGAGATAAGGGTGGTATTTTAATCATCTACAGGTTAAGGTTCAAATCTTAATCTAGTATTATTCGGCTATGAAAGGTAGGGTTTGGGGGCGGGGGGCATGTTCGAACTCGTTGTTGAGGGCTAGTTTACGGGCGGGGCTACTAATTCGTTCTCTATGGATAGAAAAGACTATGTGGGTGAGTACAGCGGGCAAGTCAACTAACGTTGTATTTTATGTAACGGACACTGAGGTTTAAAATAGACTAGGTGGGTTTGTGTATGCATCCAGGGCTTTATACAGACTTAACCGGGAAGGTGGAGGGACAATTGAAACTTCCCGGAGGGGGGGGGGGGGGGCGGACACTGGTTAAAGATATATTTTGTATAAAAAATTATGAAGTATATATTTTTCTATTCATCCGGGAGCGGTGGGGGGGGGGGTGGCACTGGATCTACTCCACATCTTCCCCCCCCCCCCCTACGCTGAAGAGATGCATGAAACATGTACTAAAACAGACATTCAGTTCGTGTAGTAGGGGGGGGGGGGTCTTCTTCTTATTGGAATTGTGCAAGTGTGTGTGTGTGGTGGTGGGGTGAGGGTGGGTTTCTTATCTTATTGGAATTGTGCAACTGTGTGTGGGTGTGTTTGTGCGGGGGTGGGGGTGGGGGTGGTCATACATCGGTTAGGAATTCTTATTGTGGGTTGACAGGGGATGGTCATGCAGCCAGGAAAATCGTGAAGTCGGGAGGGGGGGGGGAAGAGCCTCCCTGTTCGGGGTAGAGAGCTCGAACAATCCAGAGGGGTGGATCCCTATACTATCCTCTTCCAACAGCTGCAGTCAAACCTAGTCAACCAGCCATTACAACAACGACTGTATCCCCTTCTAAGATCCCTATACTATCCTCTCAAGATCCCTATGCTTTCCCCTCAAGATCCCTATCCTATCCTCTCCCAATACTATCCTATCAACCACTGTATCCCCTCAAGATCCCTATACTATCCCCTCAAGATCCCTATACAATTGCCTCAAGATCCCTATACTATCCTATCAACAACTGTATCCCCTCAAGATCCCTATACTATCCCCTCAAGATCCCTATACTATCCCCTCAAGATCCCTATACTATCCTATCAACAACTATATCCCCTCAAGATCCATATACTATCCTATCAACAACTGTATCCCCTCAAGATTTCTATACTATCCCCTCAAGATCCCTATACTATCCCCTCAAGATCCCTATACTATCCTATCAACAACTATATCCCCTCAAGATCCATATACTATCCTATCAACAACTGTATCCCCTCAAGATCCCTATACTATTCTCTCAAGATCCCTATACTATCCTATCAACAACTGTATCCCCTTAAGATCCCTATACTATCCTATCAACAACTGTATCTCCTCAAGATCCCTATACTATCCTATCAACAACTGTATCCCCTTCTAAGATCCCTATACTATCCTATCAACAACTGTATCCCCTTCTAAGATTCCTATACTATCCTCTCAAGATTCCTATACTATCCTCTCAAGATCCCTATACTATCCTATCAACAACTGTATCCCCTTCTAAGATCCCTATACTATCTTATCAACAACTGTATCCCCTTCTAAGATCCCTATACTATCCTCTCAAGATCCCTTTACTATCCTATCAACAACTGTATCCCCTTCTAAGATCCCTATACTATCCTATCAACAACTGTATCCCCTTCTAAGATCCCTATACTATCCTATCAACAACTGTATCCCCTTAAGATTCCTATACTATCCTATCAACAACTGTATCCCCCTCAAGATCCCTATACTATTCTCTCAAGATCCCTATACTATCCTATCAACAACTGTATCCCCCTCAAGATCCCTATACTATCCTATCAACAACTGTATCCCCCTCAAGATCCCTATACTATCCTATCAACAACTGTATCCCTCTCAAGATCCCTATACTATCCTATCAACAACTGTATCCCTCTCAAGATCCCTATACTATCCTATCAACAACTGTATCTTCTCAAGATCCCTATACTATCCTATCAACAACTGTATTCTCTCAAGATCCCTATACTATCCTATCAACAACTGTATCTTCTCAAGATCCCTATACTATCCTATCAACAACTGTATTCTCTCAAGATCCCTATACTATCCTATCAACAACTGTATTCTCTCAAGATCCCTATACTATCCTATCAACAACTGTATCCCCTTAAGATCCCTATACTATCCTATCAACAACTGTATCTCCTCAAGATCCCTATACTATCCTATCAACAACTGTATCCCCTTCTAAGATCCCTATACTATCCTATCAACAACTGTATCCCCTTCTAAGATTCCTATACTATCCTCTCAAGATTCCTATACTATCCTCTCAAGATCCCTATACTATCCTATCAACAACTGTATCCCCTTCTAAGATCCCTATACTATCTTATCAACAACTGTATCCCCTTCTAAGATCCCTATACTATCCTCTCAAGATCCCTTTACTATCCTATCAACAACTGTATCCCCTTCTAAGATCCCTATACTATCCTATCAACAACTGTATCCCCTTCTAAGATCCCTATACTATCCTATCAACAACTGTATCCCCTTAAGATTCCTATACTATCCTATCAACAACTGTATCCCCCTCAAGATCCCTATACTATTCTCTCAAGATCCCTATACTATCCTATCAACAACTGTATCCCCCTCAAGATCCCTATACTATCCTATCAACAACTGTATCCCCCTCAAGATCCCTATACTATCCTATCAACAACTGTATCCCTCTCAAGATCCCTATACTATCCTATCAACAACTGTATCCCTCTCAAGATCCCTATACTATCCTATCAACAACTGTATCTTCTCAAGATCCCTATACTATCCTATCAACAACTGTATTCTCTCAAGATCCCTATACTATCCTATCAACAACTGTATCTTCTCAAGATCCCTATACTATCCTATCAACAACTGTATTCTCTCAAGATCCCTATACTATCCTATCAACAACTGTATTCTCTCAAGATCCCTATACTATCCTATCAACAACTGTATCCCTTCTAAGAAAACTCCCGCTATGCCGGCAAAATTCTCGTCAACTCGGGTCGCGGTGACCCAGGAGTCAGCTATTTTTAGCCCGCGCTGACGTCAGCGCGCACGAATTTAGCCGAGGGTCGCCGTGCTGTTGGGCCGGAGGTTGTAGCGCCGCGGCAAACCACGAAACCCAAATCACGTGACTAACAAAAAAAAAAAAAAAAAAAAAAAAAGAAAAAAATCAAAACAACGTACATTGACTTCGTTCTTGTATTTGCGAGACGGCAGGTAAAATGTGATTGGAAGATTTATATCAAGACAACCATTTCTATTCACGTACTATCTTTTTTTTCTATTTTCCATTTATTCCCCCACCAACTTCTTCCAGACGCGCTGGTCTTCAAATATTTATCAGGCATTAGTCTGAGTGCTGGAGTCGTTAGTTCCTGGAATAAAATGTAAACACGTTTTTTTTTTGTGTGTTACGTTTTATTTCTGTTTCAGGAATCTGTGTTAATTTGTTTCTGTTCGTGTCTGATGATGAGAGTTGTCGCCCTTTACTCACTCAAGATTGTTTTAGTTCTCTCCCCTCCCAACTTTAACTTCTGCAAGACGATCTGATTGACGAATACCCCGGACCAGGGCAGTTGCGAACAATTTCAACTTACGAATACCCTCAACTTACGAATTTCCTCAAGCTAAAAAAGCCGTGGAATTACGAATACATTCCACTTACGAATAGCCTCAACTTACGCCCAACGAAAGCCATCAATTTACGAATGTCTTTAACTTACGAATGTCCTTAACTTATTTATGTCCTTAACTTACGAATGTCCTTAACTTACGAATGTCCTTAACTTACGAGTGTCCTTAACTTATTTATGTCCTAAACTTACGAATGTCCTTAACTTACGAATGTCCTTAACTTACGAATGTCCTTAACTTACGAACTTCCTCAAGCTAAAAAAAGCCGTTGAATTACGAATACATTCCACTTTCGAACACCCTCAATTTACGAATGTCCTTAACTTACGAATTTCCTCAAGCTACATAAGCCGTTGAATTATTAATACATTCCACTTACGAAAGCCCTCAACATACGAGCGTCTTCTATTCCCTAGACCTACGCTCAACAAACGGCCTCAAGGAACGATTGCACTCAGTTTACGAATTCTCTCAACTTACGAATTCTCTCAACTTACGAACTTCTTTAACCTACAAATGCACTAGACGAACGCCATCAAGTTACGAATGCTCTCAAGATACGAATATAATCAAATTACAAATGCTTTCAACTTAAGAATTCCCTCAACTTACGAACTTCTTTAACGTACAACTGCCCTAGATTTAAGCTCGACGAACGCCATCAGGTTACGAATGCTCTCAAGATACGAACATAATGAAATTACAAGTGCAATCAATTTACGAATTCCCTCACGTTACAAAAGCCTACAAGTTACGAATTCCTCAACTTATGAACGTCTTTAACTTACAAATGCTTTGTACTCTTCCCTTGCTGGTAAACTCGAAGGGCGCAGCGTCCAAACTGGCCAATTAATTTTTAATTACTTCAAGAAATAATTAGCATCTTATACTTATACTTCTAAATATAACAACATTTTTCTTTCTCGCGAATTTTTCTCTCGGCGTCAATAAATGTGTGGCTTGATGTATCTACGTCATAATGCGCAACCTTTTTTTTTGTCGCTAGCTACGTCATAATTTGCGTCGCTTTTTTTTATTCTAAATGCGTCAGAATTTTGTCGTTTTTATGTACTTTTCAATGTTTTTCATTTTGATCAAGACTGGGTAGTTGTTTTTTTCTAGTTCTTCTTCTATTTTTCTCCGTTTTGCGTTTTATTTGACCAACTAAGCGAACTCCCAGCTAGTTTAACTGTTGACACGTACATGACCGCGCTAAAGATGGAACGTGAGATCTACAGTTGATTGTTTTATCTGAACATATGTTTTATGCACATAACTTATCCAATCAGTATAACGTGAAATCTATCATGATCATTGTGTAAAACAGTTTTTTTTCAACAACACCCTGTATTCTTCGAAGGTTAGACCATCGCAATCGGTGAAGTTAAGGTATATATATAGCCTATTTATACATCATTCACACTCACACTCACATTCACACACACACACACACACATACATACATATATATATTATATATATATATATATATATATATATATATATATATATATATATATATATATATATATATATATATATATATATATATATAATGTATATATACATATATACATGTTCATTAAACACAAGTTTTAAAAAAATATCATCTTTTATAAAAATTCTAATTATGTCTTTATTTAGTCCTATAGCACTTACTTCCCTTTGATAAATTAGGAAAACACAATTACTTCCCTTTATAAAACCATTGCATTAGTGGAAAAGAATTTACTTTTTATTACTTTGTTTTGGTGTTGGGAAAAGAAATAATTACATAATTAGTGGGGATTGATCAAGTGCAAATGTTGTAGTTATTTTACGGATAAGCTTGGAGTATTATAATTGTTCATTAAATTGTTCGTTTAAGTGAGTGCAAAAGACTATGAATAAGTTGGGGTACTATAGTCGTTTATTAAGCTAAAACAGGCGATTCCGCCCCGGGCTAGACTGTGAGTACTTTGCGTTTATGTTCGCGTTAGTGTTTTCTTTGTGTTTAGGTTGGGTTTGCGTTAGTGGTTGCGGTTTGATTTGGTTCGTTTTTGTTCTTTCTTTTTTCGTTTTTGTTTGTGTTTTTTTCTTTGGGTTTGTATTTGTGTTTTTGGTTGGTTTTGCGTTTGGATTTGGTTTGTTTTCGTTTGCTTTTTCGTTTGTTTTTTTGTGTTGTTATTGGTTGTTATTGGTGTTTGTGGTTGTGGTTGGGTTTGTCGTTAGGTTTTTGTTTTCGTTTGCTTTTTTGTTTGTTTTTTTCTTTGTGTTTGTATTGGTGTTTGTGGTTGTGGTTGGGTTTGTTATTAGGTTTTTGTTTTCGTTTGTATTTGTAATTGTGTTAGCGTTATGTTTGCGTTTTGTTGTTTTGGTTTTGGTTGGTTGTGGTTTGGGTGGGTAATGCTGGGTTTATGATGATTACTAAACACACAGGTAATGGTCTTTAACAGAAAGGTTTTTCACAGAAGCCAGAGCAGGGCCTGGCCGGGACGGCTAGTATATATATATCACTTCCACGTCTATAATTCTGGACACATTTTTACACATAACTGAACCTGTTATCAAAATATTGCTTTAAACTTCTTTAAACCGGCTTAGACTGGCGAACGACGTACGTCAAAAGCCGAACTCGACCGTTATTTTCATGACGTCATGAAGCGTGCTGACCTCGCGACGAACTCTGCTGACGTCCTTGCCAAGAAAAGATTCGGGTGTAACAATTAAGGCATAACGTCTAATTATCTGAGTAAATAAGGTCAGCCAGCCGCTGGGACTACGTGCACCGATGCAGGGAAATAACTCTGCCAGATGCTCATGGTCGGAGTGATTGCAAATAGCGAGGGAACAACGCCTAGTGATAAGTAGACACCTAGGTCAAGGGGACTGTTATGTTGTTAGTGGTGGGTGGGGATTTGTGGGTGGGTTTGTTGGTGGGGGTTTGTGGGTGGGGGTTTGTGGGTGGGGGTTTGTGGGTGGGGATTTGTGGGTGGGGGTTTGTGGGTGGGGGTTTGTGGGTGGGGGTTTGTGGGTGGGGGTTTGTGGGTGGGGATTTGTGGGTGGGGATTTGTGGGGGGGATTTGTGGTTTTTTTTGTGTGGGGATTTGTTGGTGGGAATTTGTGGGCGGGGATTTGTTGATGTGAAATTGTTGGTGGGGGTTTGTGGGTGGGGGTTTGTGGGTGGGGGTTTGTGGGTGGGGATTTGTGGGTGGGGATTTGTGGGGGGGATTTGTGGTTTTTTTGTGTGGGGATTTGTTGGTGGGAATTTGTGGGCGGGGATTTGTTGATGTGAAATTGTGGGTGGGGATTTGTGGGTGGGGATTTGTGGGTGGGAATTTGTGGGTGGGGATTAGTAATACCTCCCTAAATCAATTAAATAATTAAACCAATATTTTGTTTGGAACATCACTAAGCTGTAGCAGAGAATTTGAAAATAAATCAAATTTAATTACCGAAAGAAGTTTACTGCGACATTAAATTAGACATCATTTAGCCCATTCATATGAGGTTGGTGATTTACAAATTCTTGTCTTATAAAATAACCAATTTATCTGAAAGTTCCGTAATAGACAAGTAAGTGTATCAAGCAGGTAAAACAGAGTTCATCGACGTACGAAATGGGTAGTGTGGTCATCTTTATATCCAGTCGCATATTAAGTCCTCGAATTAAGCCAGGTACCCATTAGAGCTGGGTATGCTCAAGGTCGTCCTATGGACTTGATCCCGTGATTCGAACTCGCGACTTACGTTTTACATATCACGCGCTCTACCTCTCAACACACGTTTTAACATTCAAGTTATTAGTTACACTAATTAATAAGTTAAACTAATCAACAATTGAGGGAGCAATCTTGAAATACCGAGGTCACGGTGACATAGATACCGCAGTTCAACTTCGTTCAACGTTTTTGCCAGTAGCCTCCCTGTCTCAGTGTTCAACCCCGGGTCAGCTCCGGGTCAGTCCCGGGTCACTACCGGGTCACTACCGGGTCACCGCTGGGTCAACACTTCCCCACAATACCGGGTCTATAGCTCGGAGATAAATGCATCAAAGCGCTTTTATTCCCCCCACCCCCCATCTCCACCCCCAGAATTCCTTGGCTGGAAGTCTTGTCTTAAGTCACGTGTGTGCGACTTCCGTCTGACAGACCGGAAGTCCATATCGCTGCGTCCACGAAGACTCGGAGCATGCCGGTTCCATTCTACGCATGCGCGGTATTGAAAAATACACGTACTCGATATCTCTGTCACACACGCAAAGCACGCGCACGCACATACGCACTCACGCACACACAAATAAATAACTTGGCCAGAAAAAAAATTCACTGACGATTACGTAACGGACACACCCAGTGTGCTATGTCAACAGTCCTCTCACAAAACCCACACAATGCTCTCACACTACCCACACCATCCTTCCACACAACCCACACCATCTACCATACCATCCTCCCACACAACGCCCACCATCCTTCCACACAACCCACACCATCTACCATACCATCCTCCCACACAACCCACACCATCCTCCCACACAACCCACACCATCCTCCCACACAACGCCAACCATTCTCCCACACAACCCACACCATCCTCCCACACAACCCACACCATCCTCCCACACAACGCCCACCATCCTCCACACCATCCTCCCACACAACCCACACCATCCTCCCACACAACCCACACCATCCTCCCACACAACCCACACCATCCTCCCACACAACGCCCACCATCCTCCACACCATCCTCCCACACAACGCCCACCATCCTCCCACACAACCCACACCATCCTCCCACACAACGCCCACCATCCTCCACACCATCCTCCCACACAACGCCCACCATCCTCCCACACAACCCACACCAT
>NW_026733262.1:122500-242500 GCF_028476545.2 Physella acuta
CCTGTCTCCGTGTCGTATGGAACCGTGATTTGCACGTGCTAACCGCGTTTGACTGATGCTGGATACGTCTTTAAATTATGCTGTGTTGGTGAGCACTGTCGTCAAAGTTACATCCTGCGTGAATGTCAACAAACACGCTCAATGGTAACTGACCCATTCATATACGAACACAAATATACACGAACAGTACCACTTTGTACCTTACAGATGTAGTAGAGCTCACCTGTTTCAGCGACCTCGGCATATGAATGGTTAGTGTGGTCAGCACTACACCCATCTGCATGGAGTTTCCCTAACGTTCTGTGTGGACTCAGTGATGTTCTTGTAATCGAGCACGGTATCCGAACTCGAGACTTTTGGTCTATCAGTCGAACGCTCTACCATTCAACCACGCCGTCCCGATGTCACATACCAGCATTACACATCGACAATTTCTAATGATCAGATCAATTCACAAAAAAAAAAAAAAGTTTTTTTTTCCATATTTTCAACATCAGCGGATAATCTAGCAAAACACAAACACCCTTACTTCCAAAACAGCTGTTTTTATCAAGTAAATCTTCATCATTAGCGATGACGTTTTCAGCAACAATAAAAAAAATGTGAAGTGAGCTTCTGTCTAGGTTAGATCTCCACATGTTCTGAATGGTCAGCACAACCTTGGGGGGGCCAATTAGCATGGATTTCTACCCGTGCCAAGTTCGATCAGGAAGGCTCTCGCTATTTTGGAAGCGTCTAGACAAGCCATTAGTGAGTCTTTTATGGGTTGAAGAAAAAAAAAATGGAAAGCTCTTCCCTTAAAAAGGCTGGTGTGGGTGCGTTTGTGTGTGTGTGTGTGTGTGTGTGTGTGTGTGTGTGTGTGTGTGTGTGTGTGTGTGTGTGTGTGTTAGTGATGTGGTGAGGTGTTGGCTTTGGACGGTTTGAAGAGTTGGGTACGTGGGTGGGGGAGGGGGTCATTTAGGGATTTAATGTCTGGGTAGGTGGTTTAGATATTAGGGGGCAGGATGAAGTATTTGGGCACTAGAGGGCAGAATGGGCATTATAAGATGGCTGAGTGGAATATTAGGGCATTTATTAACAGTTAGAACATTTGGGCACTAGAAGGCATAAATGAACACACGGGCATTAGATCATTCAGTGGAACATTAAGGCGTTAGATGGCATTGTGGAACAAGAAGGGCATATACACACTCAACTCTACCTCACTCAACTCTACCTCACTCAACTCTATCTCACCCAACTTCTACCTCACTCAACTCTACCTCACTCAACTCTACCTCACTCAATTCTACCTCACTCAACTCTACCTCACTCAACTCTACCTCACTCAACTCTACCTCACTCAACTCTACCTCACTCAATTCTACCTCACTCAACTCTACCTCACTCAACTCTATCTCACCCAACTTCTACCTCACTCAACTCTACCTCACTCAACTCTACCTCACTCAACTCTACCTCACTCAACTCTACCTCACTCAACTCTACCTCACTCAACTCTACCTCACTCAACTCTACCTCACTCAACTCTACCTCACTCAACTCTACCTCACTCAACTCTACCTCACGCAACTTCTTGTTTTTAACTCCTTGCCGATAACACGAATCTCATAAACACCCCACCCCCACCACCCCCTCCCCCAAAAAATTATGGAAAGTCCACTTTCTTGAGGGCTATCGCGCCTTCCTTGATAGTGGCAAACATTTCTGGTAATTGATTTCTATTGGCGGCGGCGGCAGGTTGTACCTGTTTCCGTCCAGTCCTGGAACTTTAGCCCACATGGCCAGTAAACACTTGGTCGAAAGTACAATCGTGATCACTCTCGTCCTGCCGGGGTCGCGCGTGACCACGGGGGAGCAAACTTGTGGGGGAGGTTGTCGATTGACGTCTGTTATACATCTGTCAAACTTGGTGGGGAAGGCTCGTAATTGGCATACAATGCATGTGTCAAACTTGGTGGGGGAGGGGGGGGGGAGGCTCGTAATTGGCATACAATGCATGTGTCATACTTGAGTGGGAGGGTGTTCGTTAACAACTGCTGCATCTGTCACATGAAATAGACCAACTGTCGACTTGCTGACGTCAGTCCTTTTCTTGTTGTATCTAAGTTGATACCGTCATTCAAACGAATCAGTTTATGTGTTGTACCTTCGATGGTAAATGATATTCATTATTATCTTTTCCCGTTCGTGCCCAAGACACCTGGCGCAGATGAAGTAGAGTTCATCTAATTCAATGACCTCAGCATACATTTTGATAGTGTGGTCATACCCAGCTGTCTTTGTTTCCCTAACTTGAGCCAGATACCCATCTAGGACGTCAAGATCGGGATCCGAACTCGAGACTTTCTTTCAGGCTTGCAGCCGTAAGCTCTACTGTTCGACCACGGTGTTCCCTTATTCTATTACATATTCTACCATTGTGAATTTACTTTTTGTAAGAATGTTGGGTTCAAATAATTAATTCATGAAACATGTCACTATTTTTATTTTTGTTTGGCCTTTAACCCCGCCTTATATGCAAGCTCGCACGTTGGTCTAGCACTTTACAAGAACCTGGAATTATCTTAAATTTGTGAGGATTTTAACCCTATCTGTTTTTGTCACGACAAAATAAGTTATCTCAAACAATCGTACACATCGATTATTTGTCGTTTTGTATTTCGTGTTCTAAATTACGTAAGTGCATCCAATTTCTAAATCATTATCTACCAAAACTTAAAGCTCTTTCGATATTAAAAAACAAAAATAACTAAAACTAGATTTTACGTGCTAGCGGAAACTGCCATTAAAAACTCACAACACCCAGCATACACCGTGTTCCCGAAACCCCTCCCCTTTTTTCCCCCTTTTGATATGCGCCTGTTTTAATCTGCTATTTACACACGTCGAATGTAAACATATCCTGTTTTCTTTTCGTCTTATATTGACACGATTTTGCTAACAGCGTGTATGTGTGTTTTTGTGTTATTGTGGGTATGTGTGAGCATGTGTATGCGTGTTTGCATGTTATGTGAATTGTGTGTATGTGTGTGCAGTCTGTTCATGCACAAACAGACCTCTCCTTAACATCGGGTTATTCCCCAAAAAAATTAAGTCTTATCAACAAAAAAACTTAGCCTTTTCCTAAAACAGCAATTTTTCCCCAAAAATCAAGTCTTTCAAAAAAAATATTAATCAAGTCTTTCCCAAGTATCAAGTCTTTTTCTGCAAATAAGGGTTTGTCCTTACAAGACTTCCGAAAGCAACACAATCATCCCTAGCAAACAAGTCATTCCTAGCAAACAAGTCATTTCTAACAACCAAGTCATTCATAGCAAACACTACATTCCTATCAAACAAGTCATTCCTATCAAACAAGTCATTCCTAGCAAAAAATTAGTAAATTCTCCCCAACACGCTACTCTCCTCCAAAAGACAGCATTTACGTCCTCCCCCCCCCCCCCCTCCTTACGTGACAACATATATTGACTTTGTATACACTCCATACAACCTAATCAAACATTGAATTCTAACACCAAAACGATAGTTCAATCTCTGTCACTAGCCGCGTGACTACAAAAAAAAAAATTCACCCTTTTTTTTTTACTTTTTTACTAACCGAAGGCCAATAACACAGAACGGGAAAAAAAAACTTATATCAAAGGTCAAGGTCACTGTAGTTTATCACCTGGCCCCGCATTGGTTCTATTTATAGACCTGGTCCTCACAACTGAGGCGAGATTGTCTCACCTGTTCTGGATCGATTTAGGGAAAAAAAGAAAAAAAAATATAACAACATACAAGTCGATCTTGTCAGGAATGTTAAACAACACTGCTTTTGATTTATGACGCACTTTTTTTTTTTTGTTTTGTTTTGTGGGTATCTGATCCAGGTTTGAAAGATCGACGTACTTTTAAGGTCTCGCTAAGAATGTTGACACGAATTTGACATTTGGATCAAATGTCTTAATTCAACAAACTTATAGCAAGTTCATGTGCCCTGTCATTCTCTCTACACCCCCCCCCCTACCCCTCTCTTCTATCTTCTTGTGCCAGATCAATTTCTGGAATTTGTTTAAGAATGCTCAGATTTCTAATGTGTTATGCTGAAAAGTGCAACCAACCACTGAAGGTTAGGGCTAGAAATTAAGTTGTGTCAACGCTTTAGGGGTTTAGGGCTACTTTAGCTGGTTCTGTTTACAATAACAAATAAATAAATAAAAATAAAATACGACATCGACCCCCCCCCCATCCCCACACACAAATAAAAAAAAACAAGGCCTTCGTAAAAACATAAGTAAAATCTACCCTTCCGGTAAAATGTTCATCTGTTGCTAGACCACATACCCACAGAGTTTCTTTCAGGCATCTCTTCGTTTACCGCCCCCCCCGGAACGAAATGGAATTTATGTAGAAAATATATACATTTAACAGTGTCTGCCCCCTACCGAAAATTTCAAGTGCACCCCCCCCCCCCCCCCCCCGGAGAAAAAAGTCTGGAAGAAACACTGCATAGCAAGTCTTTAAAAGGGATAAAGTGATCAGTTTTCAGTGCCATACCCAGCCGCCTTTCTTTTTTATAATTGGAGCCAGGTACTCGTTAGGGCTGGGTGGACTCTGATGCGTCCTTCAGAATCAAGTTCAAGATTCGAACTGGAGACTTTCGAGTTTGCCGTCGAGCACTCTACCTCCCGGCCACGCCGTCCCTAACAACAGCACTAGAACACATACAAAATGTTTGTTATTTTATACCGTTTCTACTCAAATCAAAATGCCATATCCTGATATTGATACCATACTAGAAAAAAAAAACCATATAGATTACTGTATTATCCGACCGATATTTTATCAAGGCCCTAGATCTACATTATAAGGATATCGTAAGTTCTTTTGTCTAGGTTGCCATATTTCCTTTGGCCATTTAGTTCGATACCACGTTCAGAGTTGAATTAAATATCGATCTTTATTCAGCTTCTATCTAGTAACCGTTGCTTGAAAATAGGCTACATTTTTTAAAATTGCAATTTTTGTTAAAACGCCGACAATTTTTTTCTCAAAGAGATGTCTGGAATTTTTAAATTTTTTTTTAAAATCTGAAACATTTCTGAGACATCGGGTATAGTTCAATGCCATCAACGTGAGCAGAACAACAGCAAATACCACGTGACTTTGTGAATCGTTAACCAACTCACAGAAGGTGCGTGCTCCTCAAGGTCGTCGCCCCCCGGCGGCCTGCAACCCTCTCGCCAAATCCCGTCCCAAAGAACGCGCTAAATATAGATGCCGGTAACCTTGAAGAAGAGGCATGGCTTCCTTTTTGCTGGACAATTAAGTTAAACGCAGGCCATAAAAACGGGATTTATTTTCTTTGCTCGACGATTTTGATATTCTGGAGTATGTTGACTACATGATTTTTGGCAGCTTCGGTGGGTTTTTTTTAATTGGGAGGGAAAAACAAATTCGGTCTAGTAGGGCTCCTGTCTGATACGGCTCCTGTCTGGTACGGCTCCTGTCTGGTACGGCTCCTGTCTTACGGCTCATGTCTGGTACGGCTCCTGTCAAGCACGGCTCCTGTCTTTTATGGCTCCTGTCTGGTACGGCTCCTGTCTCCCACGGCTCCAGTTTGGTACGGCTGCTGTCTTACGGCTCCTGTCTGGTACGGCTCCTGTCTGGTACGGCTCCTGTCTGGTACGGCTCCTGTCTGGTACGGCTCCTGTCTTTTATGGCTTCTGTCTGGTACGGCTCCTGTCTTACGGCTCCTGTCTGGTACGGCTCCTGTCTGGTACGGCTCCTGTCTTTCTACGGCTCCTGACTCGTACCCTCCTGTGTCTTACGGCTCCTACATACCCTTGTCTTGTACAGCTCCTTTCTCCAACGGCTCTTGACTCCTACGGCTCCTGAGTCCTACGGCTCCTGACTCCTTGCAACTCTTCTCTCCTACAGCTCCGAGTCCCCACATATCGTGGCTCCTACAGCTCTTGTAAACAGCTGTGCCTTTGAGAAAGTACGCACCAAAAACATTTTCCCTCACTAAAACGGAAACGCAACATTTCCTAAGCAAACAACCCGTCGGATAACGTCGTCTAAAATAATACAGTCACAGGTCCCTGGCTCTCTGGAGATCATTCTCAGCCAAACCGGTGCTGAACCGGTGCTGAACCGGTGCGAACCGACGAGCACCGTCACGAACCGTGTGCTGTATTTCCCAACATGCGCCGTCTGCACTTTAGTGGATGTGTTACGTCATGACTCCGGGCTAGGCTGGGAACATCTGGGGGGTTTTAAATGTCATTCCAGACATTCTTCAGTGCGATTCACACACTCGCTTCACGAGTCACACACTCGCTTCACGAGTCACACACTCGCTTCACGAGTCACACACTCGCTTCACGAGTCACACACTCCCTTCACGAGTCACACACTCGCTTCACGAGTCACACACTCGCTTCACGAGTCACACACTCGCTTCACGAGTCACACACTCCCTTCACGAGTCACACACTCGCTTCACGAGTCACACACTCGCTTCACGAGTCACACACTCGCTTCACGATTCACACACTCGCTTCACGATTCACACACTCGCTTCACGATTCACACATTAGCTTCACGATTCACACACATTAGCTTCACGATTCACACACAGTAGCTTTACGATTCACACAGTAGCTTTACGATTCACACAGTAGCTTTACGATTCACACAGTAGTTTTACGATTCACACAGTAGCTTTACGATTCACACAGTAGTTTTACGATTCACACAGTAGCTTTACGATTCACACAGTAGCTTTACGATTCACACAGTAGCTTTACGATTCACACAGTAGCTTTACGATTCACACAGTAGCTTTACGATTCACACAGTAGCTTTACGATTCACACAGTAGCTTTACGATTCACACAGTAGCTTTACGATTCACACAGTAGCTTTACGATTCACACAGTAGCTTTACGATTCACACAGTAGCTTTACGATTCACACAGTAGCTTTACGATTCACACAGTAGCTTTACGATTCACACAGTAGCTTTACGATTCACACAGTAGCTTTACGATTCACACAGTAGCTTTACGATTCACACAGTAGCTTTACGATTCACACAGTAGCTTTACGATTCACACAGTAGCTTTACGATTCACACAGTAGCTTTACGATTCACACAGTAGCTTTACGATTCACACAGTAGCTTTACGATTCACACAGTAGCTTTACGATTCACACAGTAGCTTTACGATTCACACAGTAGCTTTACGATTCACACAGTAGCTTTACGATTCACACAGTAGCTTTACGATTCACACAGTAGCTTTACGATTCACACAGTAGCTTTACGATTCACACAGTAGCTTTACGATTCACACAGTAGCTTTACGATTCACACAGTAGCTTTACGATTCACACAGTAGCTTTACGATTCACACAGTAGCTTTACGATTCACACAGTAGCTTTACGATTCACACAGTAGCTTTACGATTCACACAGTAGCTTTACGATTCACACAGTAGCTTTACGATTCACACAGTAGCTTTACGATTCACACAGTAGCTTTACGATTCACACAGTAGCTTTACGATTCACACAGTAGCTTTACGATTCACACAGTAGCTTTACGATTCACACAGTAGCTTTACGATTCACACAGTAGCTTTACGATTCACACAGTAGCTTTACGATTCACACAGTAGCTTTACGATTCACACAGTAGCTTTACGATTCACACAGTAGCTTTACGATTCACACAGTAGCTTTACGATTCACACAGTAGCTTTACGATTCACACAGTAGCTTTACGATTCACACAGTAGCTTTACGATTCACACAGTAGCTTTACGATTCACACAGTAGCTTTACGATTCACACAGTAGCTTTACGATTCACACAGTAGCTTTACGATTCACACAGTAGCTTTACGATTCACACAGTAGCTTCACGATTCGCATATTCGCTTCACAATTCACCTTAAATTCACACACTGCCCCTCCCACTTCTTTACGTTTACACACTCCTTCCCTCCCTCCTCACGATTCACACACTACCCACCCCCACAATTCACCGCTATTCACCCCCCCCCCCCTACTTATGATTTACACACCTACTTCACACCGACGTGCTAATCATCTAATCTAGACCTCTAGAGTACATGTCACGATGGTCTTCCAGTAATGAACTGCCCCGTGGGAAAATGTCATTTTTTTTTTGTCTTAATCGACTAGAGAGTATTGGCATAAGTAGAAGCGCTGGTGGTGATAAGCAATGATTTCTTGTTGCGTGTATGGTGGATCATATGAGTCATGTTCAATAATTTGTTGTGTATCTTGTTGTATCTCTTGTTCTATGACTTCTTTGTTCTTAATTTTAATATTGGATGGAATTTCCTCCACCACAATTAAGAATTTCGTGTCGACATGTGCGCCTTGTAGGCAGTTTACTCAGATTCTAGTCTGCTTTTCTTTCCGGATTTGCTTCCATAGCCTTTGTCCATCCAAGAACAAACTTACAAGGCAGCAGTTGTTTGACTTTGGAGTTGTCTCTCCTAGATGAGTTGCTTTCCCCAGCTAACGAGACTCATCATCATGGTGGTTTGAACTAGAAACTTTTCGAATAAGCAGCAGAGGCGTAGCGAGGGGGGGGGGGGGGCGCCGACCTTACGGGGGGGGGGCGCCAAATTGAAAGTTTGACGGGGGGGGGTGCAAATGAAAAGTTCGAGGGATGGGTGCAAATCGGGCGCCGGGAAGGGTCGCTACGCCTCTGATAAGCAGCCATGGACTCTACCGACCCGACCACGCCGAACCCCTTGTTATATGTTTAGTAAACCTTTTTATTGTATGTTTGGTTGACTCATTTGTTGTATGTTTTGTTGGATAATTTGTTTTATGTTTTGTTGGCTTTGTTATTGCATTCTTTGTTTTATAATATGCTGGACGATTTCTCGTATCTTGTGTTGTATCTCTTATTGCATCATTTGTTGTTTAAATTGATTGTATAAATTGTTGTATGATCATACATGTGATCAATCCCTTAAGCATTTGTCGGGTGATTTGTTGTATGTTTCTTGGCGGATATTTGTCTTATTGCGGAATGCGTGGGAGTATAGGTGGCTTATAATTACATTTTAATTAGAACGCCAGTGTGTGTGTGGGGGGGGGGGGGGGGGGAGGGGGAGGGGGTGTATACTATGCCAGTCAGTAACGAGTGGGAAGGGGGGTGTCTACTATGCCAATCGGAAACGACAACATCTTGAACCATGCATGTTGACCTTCTTAGCCGACCAAACGACTCAGTGGACTTGTAAGTGGCTGAATGCCCTCTTTCAATCCCCCTCCCTCGCTATATTAGATATTAGTGTATAGAGAGTGGGGAATCTGACGGACGGATGGGTGGGGGGGGGGGGGATGGGGGGGGGGGGGGTAGAGGAAATCACGAGAACCCAATCACGTGACCGGGACCTGTTGAGCTGCGAATATCTGTGTTCGCACTTGTTTGACCTGTAGCTTTGGAATGTATTCGATGATTGATGCGTTTCAGGGCAGCGGGGCAGGGGTAGGAGGGGTCGTGGTGTTATTGCGTTTCCAACATCATTCGATTTCGTCCAGCTTTCGACCTATGACCTATTGGGCTGGGAAATACTTGACCTATGACCTGAAGGGCTGGGAAATACTTGACCTATGACCTATTGGGCTGGGAAATACTTGACCTATGACCTATTGGGCTGGGAACATTCGACCTCTGACCTATTGGGGTGGGAACATTTGACCTATGACCTGAAGGGCTGGACCAATCCTGTGACACTTTAGTTCTGATAGCACGTGATCCTGCCACAGTGTAGTGTAAATATAAACGGATCCAGTCACGTTATGGTAAGGATTTAACATGATCCTGTCACATTTGGGAGTTCATGCAACGTGATCCTGTCACATTGGGCCATTAATGTGACGTTATTCTGTCGCATTGGGTCATTGATATGACGTGACTATGACACATTTAGTTATTTAAGTAACGTAATCCTGTCACATTGGGGTTTGATTTAGCGTGACCCCGTCACAGTATATATCTCGTGATGTAACTCATTCATGACCCCCATTAAGATAAGACCCGACCACATATAGCATTTCTCCTTGATCTGAAAACAACATTAAAATCTAGCGCAACTTTTCCCCCGACTAGAATCAGGTCTACTCAGAGACCACCTTTCTCCGACTAGAATCGAATTCTACTCAGACACCACCGATCTCTGACTAGAATCAAATTCTACTCAGACACAACCCTTCTCCGACTAGAATCAGGTTCTACTTAGACACCACAAGTGTCCGACTAGAATCAAATTCTACTCAGACACCTCGAGTGTCCGACTAGAAACAAGAAAATCTCACCAGCACTACGTACACTCTCAACACTCCTCCACACCCCCTTCATAAACAACCTCCTCACTCCCAAATAATCGACTATGAATGATTATCTCTACTTTTATTACTTTCTACTTTTTTTCCTTTGGCACCAAAATATTGTATCTGTATTTAATTACCTGCGAAGCGTTCCTCCACCTCCACCCCCACCCCCTCCTCCGTACTCCCACGACTTCTATTCATACCCCGCACATTTACCCTTTAACCTAATTTCGCCAGAACAACCTATTTACGATAGGAATTTGATCAACGCATTTCTAGGGGCGGACGAACCGAGTTTTGCGATTCTGAATATTAGCAGTCAAATCAAACCCAGAAGTCCCGTGACTTGTGTATATTTGCCAGGGGGCTAGGGGTAATAGAACATGAAACATGAAACCCCGGGGGCGGGGGGGCCAGGGGGGAGGTACAACAGGTAGATCAAGCTCGGGCGGGAGTCACGTGATACTCCCGTAGCTCGTCTGAAGATCGTATCTTGCGGATACACGACGGCTGAGAATGTATTGACTTTCAGCATCCTCTGTGGTGGTAGTTCAAAGACTCACCCACGGGAGATGTAATCAGGGGGGGGGGGGGGGGGGGGTGAGGGGGGGGGGGTTGACCAGCTGCATGGGCGTTTCAGAAATAAGGTGGGTGGAGCCGACTGGGTGTGTCAAAGAGGATTTTGATTACAAGGAACAACTATTTTTATCTTTATCAGAATCAGTATCCGCATGCATATTTTTTTTTGTTATTCTTGTGTATACATCATCGAACTTTATTTCAGAATCTCTTTTCTTATTAACTTTTTTTTAACTAGTCTACCTGATACCAAAAAAAAAAAAAAAAAAAAAAAAAAAAAAAAAAAAATCCCCCCCCCCCTCCCCACTCGCTTTCGCTCATGCAGTGTTCCCGCCACCTGTTTTATTTTTTCGTGACGTCATTAATTTACCTGTCCAGAAACAAGACCCAACCGAACAAAAAAAAAGTTTTTTTTTTAACTTGTTGAAAACTCGGTCTAATAACGCCGATCTAAATCCGACCCCTTGATACAAGGGTAATCAACTGATAAGAATAGTAGATTTTTTTTTCCTTTCTAGAATTCGGTTAAGATTTATTCCAGAGTCTACATGTATAAATTTAAGTACCCCACTTGTAAAACAAACCTGATTCTCCGTATTACTAGATCACATTTCTTCAATGAATTTTTTTTTTAATTGTGGAATATTTGGGAGCAAACAAAGCCTAGCCGTTGTCTTATTAGCGTTCCCCTTAAGTCAAGCCTAAAATAGCTTACAAAAATAGACCTTTGTTGTTAGGTAAAGACAATTTAACAAAAAGAGAACCAAAAAGAATATAAATTTTATCATGTCTTTGAAACTGTATAAAACTACAAAATAAATAATAATTATTATGATTTTTAAAAATAATGAAATTCTTGCCGCTGTTTTTTAATGTGGGTTGATCGGGGATTAGTTTAAAGGAATGTGGTGACTGGATAACGAAGAGAATGCCCTACTGTTAAACCAGGAATGTCTGTTGCTCAATATGTGGTACGGTCAGTGCCACAGGTAGCCTTTGTGCTGTGACGTCATTCTTGACCTGGTTGGAGCAAGATAAACTGTGTGCGTAAAGACATTTGTTCAAAAATGAATTTCTACAGGGGTGGGGAGGAAGTTTAAGAAAATATAAAGGGTTACCTGCTAGATCCAGTATGAGTAAATTTCCTTTTTAGACCTAGCGATCCATTGGGTATATAAAGTTTATACGTTTCTTGACCTCGGCTTATGACGGAATGGTGTGGTCAGCATAAGGCCCAGCCGCTTTTACTTTCCCCAATATAAGTCAGGTACCCATCAGAGCTGAGTGGACTCGGAGACGTCCTACAGTCACATACGAAACGAGATCCTATCTCAAGACCTTCAGGCTGGCAGCCAAACGCTCTACCATTCGACCACCCCGTCCCACACATGCCTTCCCCTTCGCCCCCACCCACGCATGTCGATGTCGTATGACGTCTACACAAACCACACTGCTGACGTCATTTTGTCGCTATATGCCAATGAACTCTCCAGTCTTTTAAAATTACAAATATTTGTTCCACACACCTGGTCTTTTACTGCAGGTACAATGCCAGACTCTCATCAAACGTTTCCTGTCAGGTTTTTACCTGCTGTTTTTGTTTAATTCACAGATTTAAAAAAAAAAACAACTGTTTATTTAATCTATAAATAATTATAAATAAATCACATGGAAGTATTAAAAAAGAAGAATCATGGATTGGAATAAAATAAATTTAAAATTAAAAGTTGTTGCTAACATTTTTGTTTGACTGGATAATTAATGTACTTTTAGGTCGCCATCATGACGAAGTACCTAGACCAGTACTGCGGGGGTACTTTGATCGCTCCTCGATGGGTCCTCACAGCGGCCCACTGTGTGAGGAAGAACAACCGGAAACGGAAGTTGGTGGTCAGAGTCGGTGAACACGATATTCACGTAAGTAGGTCAGATCTATGCACGCATGGGGGGGGGGGGTGGCACTCTTAATTAGTAGGTCACCGTTCGTTAATGGGAAATGCATGTGATGTTGTTTAGCTATGGTTATTTAAAGTGTGATCTATATTTAGATTGGTCTAGCCTCAAAGGCCAGATCTTAAGTTGGTCCAAATAAAGGGGAGTGGTTGTGGGGGGGGGGGGTGGGGGGGTGGGGAGGGGTATTACATTTAAGTTAGAGTGAGGTATTAATTCAAATGTAAATAGGGCTACCAAAAAGATCTGGAGACATTTTAAGATTATACTAAGCCGGTAATCCGAAGTTTCGAATTTTGATCAGCTAATGAGATTTGAGTCCACTCAGCTCTGATATAGGTACCCAGCTCATGTTGGGGAAAGTAAAGGCGACTGGGCATCTTGCTGACCACATTATCCCTTCATTCGCCGAGCTCAAGAAACAGACGAACTCTACTTCATCTGCCATATAAATCGTTCGTTAGGTCCAAAAGTCGAACTTGTGCTATTTCATAACAAATAAAATTTTGTTAATAGCATTTTATATCGATTTTTACAGAGTTCAACATTTAATTGTGAGAATAGTATAGCATTTATAGGTTTACTAAGCAAGTTGAACTTGTGTGGATCGCATTTTATTACAATTTTTCTGATCGAATAGTGCTATTGGCATTCTTACAGTATTTTGTTTGATTGTTGATAGCATTCTTACATTATTTCGTTAGATTGTGTTAATAGCATTCTTACATTATTTCGTTAGATTGTGCATTAAACAAACATTTTTAAAAGCACCCCACGCGATTAAACTGTGTGCATGTAATTTTATTTCTATGTTGAAATTAATTTTCTAAAAATTATTTCAGAAAAACGAAACAACGCAGGAGGATATAAGGCCTGAGAGGGAGTTCGCCCACCCCGACTTTAACTACCAGTCCATCACCAACGACATAGCCCTCATCAAGCTCAGCCACCCGCCCTCGGCCTACACCCAGCCTGGGTACGCCTGCCTCCCCAGCCCTGATTTCAAGCCCCAAAACAAACAACTGTGTACCATCGTGGGCTGGGGGAAAATTAAAAACCAGCATCAATACGGCTCGGACTCGCTACAGGAGGCAAGAATTCCGGTCGTCCGGCATCAGAAATGCCGGAAAGTTTTTGAATACAACATCACGTCAAGTCAAGTCTGCGCCGGGTTTAAGCGCGGGGGGACGGACTCCTGCGCGGGGGACAGTGGGGGTCCGCTGCTGTGTGAGTCTCAGCCCGAGGGGAACGGGAAATATTACCTCTACGGTGTGACCAGTTACGGCGAGGGGTGCGGGAGGAAAGGGAAGTACGGCATCTACACCAAGGTCTCCAGCTACCTGGATTGGATTAAGCAAACTATACGCGACAACAGATGAAACCATCGGGTATATCTGGTACTCTAATCCTAACCCATCCGGAAACATACAAAGGGTACGCTCGTGGGTAAAAGAGGGTGGTGGTTTTGTGGTTGCGGTCAAGGTTTACTCCAGGGTGCTCCTACCCAGAGTGCCTGTGTGTTTGGAAGCAGAAACAGCCTGGAATTCATCACGGACCTTGCGGATACGTGCTGGTCAACTTGATTCTGGGAAAGTTGTTTTTTTTTTCACACGTCATGGAGAAAAACCACCGCTCTTGTGTTTTCCAGTTCAGATTTTAGACTGCCGGGATGTTCTCTTGTATAACACCCACAAAAACACGTTTTTAAAAATATACTACAGATATCCAACCAACAATAAGCGAGCGTGATATTATTCAGTTGTAAGCATTTCCACACGATAAAAGAAAACAATAATTTTGATTGCACGTTATATTCCATAAAATTTCGTTAAAATTTTGGATCAAAAGGAAAGGATGGTTCTAGCGCGAGTGACATTAATTGTTGTCAAAGACGTTTTTTTTCCCCAACACTTTCCCCACAAAATGAACCATGTTAAATGTCATAGTTTATACCTTCTAATTGTATAAACGACATTTTTTAAAATCATAGTTGAAAAGTACGGGTTTATCTCTGTTTAATCTATTTGCATATGTGTACATTTTTTTTCTCTGGGTGTGTTTTTGTTTGAAATGTGAAATGTGATACATATACAATTGCATCGGAAATTGATACAAGGGGGGTAACTGAAAATGGGAAGCGCAGTTTTAATTGTAGCTTCCCTTGCATGCCAGCACTTTATGTTTCCAATCTAAGTCAATCAATGGCTATTTATGTTTTACATTTATACTATTTATGCATTTGCCATTAGTAGAAAGTAGAATTTTTTATTTGAAACAAAATTAGTTTTTTAATGTTATAATATTTTTAAAAAGTCAAAATGCTTAATATAGGAACAGTAGTTAACAAAACTTGCTGAAAAAATGAAAAAAATGTAAGAAAGCTTAAATGTACATTCTAAACATCAACAGGTAAAACTATGGTTACATCTAAATCAAAATTTTAAAAATCATCTTTATGTAATGCAATTTAAGTAAAAAAAAACCTGTAAATATGAGTATACATGCAGCCATTTTAAATATAATTTTAATTAATTAAAAAAAATAATAAGACAAGTAAAAGAAATATTTGAAGTTTTTTTTTTCCTTGCATTACATCAGTTTATCATTTTGAACAATATTTGTCTTTATCTTAAAGTCATTAGAATTATTTTTTATATTTCGAAGTTTCTAGAAAATTATTGTTTTTTTATTTACATTTTAAATTTGCTAGTTATTTTATTTAATATTTTGTACGTGTATTTATAATGTAATTTGTTAGAAATCATTATTGTGTTTTGAATTGTTGAAAATATGCCCAGCTTATGTCCCCTTCTGTTACATATCAAACCATTGTTCAAATGGCTTAAACATTATGGGCCAATATGTTACTCATTACCTTGAACTTGATTAGGACGTATGTTACTCATAACCTTGAACTTGATTAGGGCGTATGTTACTCATAACCTTGAACTTTGATGGGCATGTTTGTAACTCCTTACCTTGATCTTGTAGGGCGTCATAACCTTGAACTTTTAGGGCAACAACTCCTAACCTTGAACTTGTAAGGCGACACATTCTAACCTTGAACTTGCAGGGCGAGTATGCTAACGGTTAAATAGGGCATACTGGCATAATCTCCCTTTTTATATCCATTTTTTAGATGTTTTTTTAAACTGTTCTAGTTTGATTTCTATTTTGTCAAAATTTATCATCGTTCATCACACTGCAATAACTGTGTAATAATGAAGTACCCTTGTCGTTTTATTTTTCATCTCGGTAAACAAAACTAAATATTTTACATTGCACTGAATATGAAAAAAAAAACAGCCTTCATGTATATTAAATAGAAAACTAAATACAAAGGTGTTTACATTACATTTTTAAAAAAATAAGAATATTGGCGCTTAATAATTTAATTTTCTGAACTCACTCAAAATCTTCCTAAAATTGTTATAACACATGCTTCATTACTCATAATGTAATTCAGTACTTAATTAACAACAAAATAAACCTTGTCATACTCAGTGTCTAAAATATGTAGACATTAAACTACCGGCGTCAATTAATATGCGTGTATTTAGCCAAGAAAATAAGATCACCATATCAATATTATTTTTTTTTGTGATTCCATACTTTAAATCCAATCCATTGATTTACTGCTGCCAAATGTTCATGCTGTCGTGTTCTCGTACTTGTATACATGGCAATAATATTAAAAAGTTGTTGTTGGAATTTAAAACGTCTTCTTTGGAGTTTGATGAAAATCTGACTTTTTTTTCGCAATTTTTTTTTTTTAAAAGCAAACATTTTACAAAATCATTTTAGTGATAAATACAAAATTACAAATATAAATTAGAAAATATATTTAAAAAATTGTATGCACAGCATCTGTAATCAAGGTAGTTAAAAAGAAAGTTAACATTGTTGAACCAGGATAATTGCAATAATAAGAACTGTGGGGAATATTTTATACATAGTCTAGATAACGATTGCGTTTTTGTGAGTGTGTGTGTGTGTGTGTGGGGGGGGGGGGGAGAGGAGGTAAGGTAGCCCCCCTACATCAAAATAGAAAAAAATTTAACTGAAAATTTCAAGTGCCCGACCCCCCCCCGACCCCCCCCCCCCCCCCCCAATCCATGAGAAAAATATCGGGAAAATCCCCGATTTCAACAACATTTGAAATATTTGTTTACTATACACAAAGCGCTTATGATTTCATTCTTGTACATAAAATGAAAATATTTAACAGGAGAGTGACCAGCTTGATCAATATTTGCAATAAATTAATTAAAAATATCCATCATTAGTTATAAACATCGATTAACACACATTAACACATTATTTTATAGATATACAATTTCGCTTAGATATTGCCTGCATATCACATTTTAATGTTTAGAAATTCACAGCCGACCATAACAGGAAACAAAATGGTGCTTAAATACATTTTTTTTCCTCAGAGGTTTTTTGTGTTTGGCATTTTGAAGCATAAATATAATGGGCCAGGGTGGTGTTAGGTATATGTGAGGTTGTTGGGCCAACAAACATTATGGAGCCTGGGGCCAACAAACATCGTGGATCCGGGGGCCAACCACCCACACGGGCCTGGGGCCAACAACCCACACGGGCCTGGGGCCAACCACCCACACGGGCCTGGGGCCAACAACCCACACGGGCCTGGGGCCAACCACCCACACGGGCCTGGGGCCAACCACTCACGTAGATCTTATGGGGAATTATCCACGCTGGGGCCATTCGTAACTTCACCCACTGTCAAGAGAAGAGTTATTTTTTTTTACATTTTTAATGTGAACTAATAGGACAACAGCGATGATTGTATCTTATAATAAACTACATATTAATGACGACTATAGGTTTAATCGTGAAGATAAGGATTCAGAAGAATCCCGTATGAAGGAAGAATGAGGCCGTTATTATTTGACGTCACGGAGACGGCGTGGTCGGACGGGAGAGCGTATGATTGCTAACTCCACAGTCCCGAGTTCAAACCAGAGGCTCGTTAGGTTAAAAAAAACAGCAGCCCATCTAGGAGAGATAACTCAAATCAAAACATCTTCTGAGCTTTTAGTGTGTTCTTGGGTGGACAAAGTTTATTGAAGAACTAGGGAGTAGAAGATATAACATCAGAGGAGTAGAATGTCACTTTTTGTGACACCTATATTTACAGGTGACGTATTCAAACAAAATGGTGTATGTGTTTGTACAGATTGTAAAGCTGATTATAAAATCACAAACCCATACCAAAGACAACCATATAAAACAAGTCATACAGTCACAGTAATTTTAACTCATTCCATAGTAAATCATACCTATATTCCCAAACTCAACCGATTTGCCTTAAATTAGTTATTTAACCCTTAATACAACCCGTCATTTTGTCATGCCAATATCTACACTTACCCCATCATCTGTACCTAGATTTGTTATGTAAATATCAATATTTTACTTTATAAAATTGTGCACACCAAATCAATAACGCATGATTAAAGTAATACAAAAAAATTCAAACATCACACAACAGAATTTGTGCCACTGTGAAAGAGCTTGTTCTCTAAGCTTTTCCTTTTCATTTCCCCAACAAAATGAATGCAGAAAGTCGTTACTATGGTGACGGCAAGCAGCCCAGCTGATATACCCACGACTACAGCTATGGCCAGGTTCTTTTGGCTGCTGTCGGTACTTGTGTCAGGGTCATGTTTGGTGACCTCAGCTAGATACTCGGGGGTGGAGATGTCTGGAACAAACCCCAACCCCACAGTCACCAGATTGGATATTTCCCCCTTGTTGTTGCCCTCGTCAACCGCGAAGACCGAGAACACAAAACTTCGTTTTTCATCAGGCGCAGTTTTTAATTTTAATGTAACCTGTAAATAGAAAATAAATTTAAAAACTTGGAATTTTAATTTAATTTTTTTTAACAAAACAAAATAAAAAAATAAGATGTGTTAGAATATTTGCATAAAACATTATGAACATATCATTAATGTCTTTAAATTTGAAAAAAAAAAATCAAATTCTGGAATAATTTAGACTTACCTGCTCTTTTTCACCAAAATGTTTTGGAGATTTTAAATTTCCTTGGACCACAAAATCTGGGTCTATTTCTGGTAAATCTCGCCGGGTGACCATTGACTCAGCGTCAGATGCCATGAGTAGTGTGTAGGACGAGGCTGTAACACAATGGTTCAGTATCTTAAAGCTTGTCTATAATGTGTACCAGCACAAGGACGACATATTGTCAATGTAGCAGGAAAGGTAAGGATGCTATTCAGGGCTAGAGTCTGTACGACATACCTGAGGTCAACCAGCTCTAAAAGGTAGGTACACCTAACAACAGTCTAGAAAAGTAATGGTGGACAGGGATAAAGTTGACTACACTGTCCCTATATCAAAACTCACACTTTTCAATTACCTTAGAGACTCTAGTTTTAAGGTTTTGAGAAGTTAGATGGCAGTTCCATTGATGTAATTTCTTATCTAGTAAGTGACAACCATTAATTAATCTAATATAATTTAATTAACAACTTTTGCTATCGCTCTAGTAAAAACGTATTTTAATAAAATATTAGGTTGTTAGGTTAGAATATTGCCCCCGTGGGATATGGGTCGCTGACAAGAGCTTTCGATGCATCTCTGTCCTGGGCTAGTATCTCCAACTGTCTCCAGGTGTATCCAACCTTCTTGGTGTCTTCTTCCAGGTCATGTCTCCAGGAGTTTCTTAGTCGGCATCTTTTCCTTTTGCCTTGTGGATTCCAGATAAGGGCCTGTCTTATTCTGCTGGATACAGGGGCGTGAGTGTGTGGAGAATCAATCTCCATTTTCTCTGGAGGATCTCTTCTTCAGCTGGCAGTTGGTTTGTCCGTTGCCATAGTACCTCATTTCTTATGTTTTAGGCCAGCGTATTTAAAGAAGAGCCTTTCTGAGACAATAGCTTATAAATAACTGCATTTTCTTCATATATATTCTCCATGTCTCAGCTCCATAGAGCAAAATTGTAATAAACTATCAGTCACAACATATGACATGATATAAATCTGAACCAGATGTCGCCCAACATGTTATCTGTCACAAAACATGTCATGCTGTAAGTCTAGACCTGATGTCATCCAACAAGCTATCTGTCACAGCACATGTCACTCACCCCTGTCATTGTCAGCGTCATCCCCAGGTGCAGTCCACGACAGCACCACAAGACCCTCACTCTGTGACGTATGAAGCACTCGCAAGTCCGTTATCCTCATGGGCGGGCACTCGTCCATGGATTGGTTGGAGTTGGAGTGGAACTTGGGGTGTTCGACCCGAACACTGCCAGTAAAGGTTCGGGCCACCATAGAAGGATCAGTGTCTGAAAACAATAACAATTGTGTTGAACTTCATTTTGTGACAAAAGTCAAAGTGTTTCAAAATTGAATAATTTTATTGAAAAAATATTTATTTGAATATACGATATCACTATTCCATTATTATAGATGTATTAATTAATTTTGTAAGTTATATTTTAAAAATAGGAATGAAAAATGTATTTTTATATGCTTGAAAAAAGTAGGCCTATGTGTTTTTTAAAAACTGACTTATGTCCCCTGCTGCGATAGCTTCCCCTTTGTCATCTACCATTTCTATAGAAGCCGTGTACAGTCCAGCTGTCGTGAAGTGGGTGAAATATCTGGAATAGATGCCATCTCCTGCTAGAATGTCGGCACCTACACGGAAAAATAAATCAGTTAATAAGAGCACCATCACTTAAATTATATTAGATAACAAGTATTGAAATAGAAATGAAATAAAAATATAAAAACCCGTATTTTAAATATAATTAAAATAATTTTAAAAATTAGAAAAAAAAATTACAACATGTTTTTCTTTTATTGGTAAAGGCTTTAATTTCTAAAATTTGTAAGAAATTTCACAAAACCAGTGCTTTTACTTTTAAAAAAGTTTGACTTTAAAATTTGTATACTCTTTAGTAATTAGAAATTTTAAATTAAAAAAAAATTATGAATCGACATTTAAAGGTTTAAATTGCAATTTTAGTTGATAAAACGAGTAAGCCTTCATTAATTTAGGAATAGTAATTAGTGAAAAGAAGAATAATTAAATTTAATTTATTTAAGTCTACCTATACATTACCCAACATGTGTTATTTCAAGACACGTATCTTCTGGTGTGGTTTTAAATTACTCATTCACCAGTTCAAAATTCAGTCCACCTATCCCCTTTTCTTACCGAAAACTTGCTAGTAAGGTTGCAATTTCAGCTTTCTATCCGATTATCATATATAGTAACTTGTTACTAAAGTGGCATATCTATCCTATTATCATACAGACATATCTTGCTACTATAGTGACTAACATAACCTACCTATCCCATTATCAAACAGAACATCAGAGTTTCTTCCAGGCATTTCTTCGGGGGGGGGGGGGGGGCTTTGCCCCCCATCCTCTCCGATAAAATTCTACCCCCCCCCCCCGAACGAAATGAAATTTATATAATTTATATAGAAAATATATACTTTTAACAGTGTCCGCCCCCCCCCCCCCCCCCGAAAATATCAAGTGCTCCCCCCCCCCCCCCCCCGGAGAAAAAAGTCTGGAAGAAACACTGCAGAACACACTAGTGACTAACACAACCTACCTATCCCATTATCAAACAGCTGTAACTCCACCGGCTCAGCAGCTGGTCTCGTGACCCGGGCCGTCACACGGACGTCCCTCACCGGCTGCCGGTCCCGGACAGCCTCAGCCGTGACGACAGCCGTGACAGGCCAGCTGCTGTTGTCCACGAGGAGGGCGCCACTGAACTGTAGTGGGGTCACGTGGTCGCTCCTGGCTGATGACATCACAAGGAAGGACACGAGGCTGACGACTTGATGGTCGTTGACGATGTTGTAGGTCCATCTGCCTACCTGTCAAGGTTAGGGGATAAAGTGTTATAGGTCCATCTTCCTACCTATCAAGTAAAGTAAAGTTCCCTTTTCAAACCTGTAGGGCATGTGAAGTAGAGTTCATTTGTTTCTTTGACCTCGGCATATGTAGAGATAGTGTGGTCAGCACTATGCCCAGCCGCCTTTGCTTTCCCTAACGTGAGTTAGGTACCCATCAGAGTTGGGTGGACTCAGGGACGGTCTACTGATTTGAACACAAGACACACGGGTTAGCAGTCCAGCTGTCTACTGCTAGACCACTCCGTCCCCTATCAAGGTTAGGGGGTAAATTGTTTTACACCTATCTTTCTATCTGTCAAGGTATATAACTAGGATAAAACAAACCTGAACTAAAGCAGGAACAGTTATTTTAACTTAACAAACCTCAGCTAAAGCAGGAATCGTTATTTTAACTTAATGGAGCTAAAGTAACAAACCTCAGCTAAAGCAGGAATCGTTATTTTAACTTGATGGAGCTAAAGTAACAAACATCAGCTAAGCAGAAACCGTTATTTTAACTTGATGGAGCTAAAATAACAAACCTCAGCTAAAGCAGGAATCGTTATTTGAACTTGATGGAGCTAAAATAACAAACCTCGCATAAAACCGTTATTTGAACTTGATGGAGCTAAAATAACAAACCTCAGCTAAAGCAGGAACCGTTATTTGAACTTGATGAAGCTCTGAATCATCGTAATACTCAGGGTACAAGCTGCAATATTTTCGCCCAGTAGGGGAAACAACTGTAATATTTGGTGGAGATTTTGTGCTGTAGGTTATTATCGCCCTTGTATTCCTGCCAACACTGCCGTCCAGTTTAAAACTCCCAGTCATTGACCCCGACATGTCTAAATACTTGGATTCACCAACTATCTGAAATTTAAAAACAAGTTAATAAAAAGTCTAGTGACAATTTAAGCGCAATTTCCTTAATTAATTTTTTGTGACCGAACGAAAGGATATTTTTGAAAACTTTCTTCGGCAATATTGTTCTAAATTATGGCAGGAATCGATTGGTAAATGTTTCAAGTCGCTAAGGGGTCTGGTTGCCTAGATATGGGCCAAAAACTGCATTTTTTTGCTTTTCCGGGAAATCCAGGAAGGAATTCCGGGAATTTTTTTGGCCCACAATCATCCTCGGAACTTGCTTAACATATTTGCTTTTGGAACTAGTCCTCGATATTGCTTCGTGGAGGAGGAGATACGACTTAAAGCTGCGGACACACATCCATCCATTCATACATCCAGAAATGACGAGTTAATAATCGCAATCGTCCGTATGGAAATTGCGCTAAAAAATAAGATAAAATTACTAACTTGTATATAAAACTATAATAGCAGTAAATATTTTCCCATAATTACTGTAAATAATTTTTACCTGTACAGGTATTTTCCTGCGATCAGGCTGAAGCATTAGGTAGATATCCAGCATAGCATCAAATATCAGTGTTGAAGTTTCGCTTTCCATGTCATAATAGTATCTACCTCCTGTAACAGTAAAAAAGGTGTGATAACTACCGTTAAGAAAATTCTAAGAAAATTTCTACAAAGAATCGGTTAGAAACTAGAGTGGACGTGCAGGGTAAGGGTGGAAGGAGGTAAGGTTTTTGTGCATCAAAGCGCTAGTAATTACAACTAACTAAAACAGATTTAATGTTTCTTCATTACATATATCTAACAAATAGTTGGTCGAAGTTTTATTTTGGTGAAGAAAGAAATTGGTGTTAATTTTTTTATTTTTTTTTCTGGTTCGGTTTTTTTTTTAATTTTTTTTTTTAAATAGTATAATTTATGGTAGGTAAAAAAGCTTGACTCAACCCACTGGCGACCCATAAGTGGAAGTGACAGTTTGTTGGATTATGATGTAGGGGTCAAACATGCCAAGTTTAATGAAGAAGATTTCTGACTAAAATTTACAAATATCTGTCTAAATGATCCGGATAAATGTCTAACTGAGCGATTTAGGTAAATGTGTCTAAGTGTTCCAGGTAAATGGCCAAATGATCCAGGTAAATGGCTAAATGATGCAGGTAAATGTCTATCTAAGTGATCCAGGTAAATGGCTAAATGATCCAGGTAAATGTCTAAAGACCCAGGTAAATGGCTAAATGATCCAGGTAAATGGCTAAATGATCCAGGTAAATGTCTAAATGACCAAAGTAAATGTCTAAATAACCAAAGTAAATGCCCACCTACCTGTACTCTCAGCCAACAGTTCCAGCTCTGGCACCTGGCTACTGGAGAACGAGATCAAACTGGTCACCACCCCCGCGTCTCTGACAGCGGGCATCACGTGACCCAGCCTGGCCAGTGACGTGTCTTTGCCGTCTGTGATGAGAACCAAGAAGGTACCGGAAGCGCTGCTGCCATTTCTCGTCAACACCTGGTGGAAGGACAGGTGCGCCATGTTAATTAATTGGGTCCAATTAGATAAGATAAGCTTGAGGTCTTACGGTATGAGGAACATTAACACTCATCTTGTACGGTATGTTGTAATGGTGGTAAAATTCAGATCGATTTTGGATCGATACGGTGTTAGCCTTGTTTATACCTTGTGCAAGTTATACTTTTTTTCTCACTAAAATATTTAAACGTAGTTTATTTAAAAAACCCTAGAACTAGAACTATACTATTACTTTCGAAGTTTATCTATCCCTAACTAGCGTATGGGAGACAACCGAAGAAATACCGAACACGGTACAATCTAACAAGAGTTACATGGGGAATGAGAAACATCTACTAATTATTTTTTCAATATTTCTGTTTTGCCTCATTTAGATATTTAAAACTTTTTAAAAAAATTACTATTGCCTCAAGAAAATGTGCGACGTAATCCTTACCTCCAAAGCTGTTGACAAAGCTGAGCTTATGTTTGTCTGCCCTTGGGTGGAAGACGGCAATATTTTCACCATTGTTTCCCTTGTCGCATCATCAGTGATGCGGGTGAGGGGAACCAAAACTTCAGCGGATGAAGCGAAGGAGATCACTCCCAACAGAACCCCAGGATCGAGACCACCAATGAATGTTGAGATTGCTTGCCTTGACCTGGTTAGTTTATTGCCTTTCTGTAAATTAATTAATTAAAAAGTTATTTTATTTAAAATAGTTATATAAATATTCCTAAGTAATAGTTTAAAATGTGCATGCAATTGTTCACAAATAACATTAGTCTCGTGGAGGAAAGCTGGGGGGGGGGGGAGGTTGTTATAAAGATGACAGGTTTAAGCAGTAGGTTATTTTCCAATCTCTGTAAATCTGGATTTTTTTTTTTTTGGGGATGTTGTAATGAAATTTTACCAATAGGTTTACACCTGATCTTCGTGGGGCGGGGCGTAGCGATAGAGAGCTGTGCACTGTGCCTGCTTACCCGTAATTCTTGAGTTCGAATCCGGGTTCAAGTCAGTGGATACCCAACTCTCGTTAGGGTAAGAATAGGCGGCTGGGCATAGTGCTGACCACACTATCCCTTCGTATGCCGAGGTCACAAAAACAAGTGAACTCCGTCAGGTTTGAAAAGGGACTTTTACTTCACGTCATCTTCAGATGGAATTTCTGAATTGTTCAATTTTTTTTTTAAATTTTTTAAATACTTTTATTTGCAATTTTAAAACAAGTACATCAACATCAATTTTTTTTTACATAATTTGGAACATCAAATGAAAACGAAAGGTTTTGCAAGTGTACATAATGAATATTTACATGATGTCATGTATATGATTGTAAAAAATTGCAAAGGATGACAGTAAAAGGGGTGACGGTCACCTGAAAGTGTCAGGATTCCGGGAGTGGAAAGAAAATTGTTCAAAGAGGGTCAATGGGACAGTGAAGAATTTTCTATGTAGGGAAACAAATTGTTCAATAAAATCAATAGCGATGGGTTTAGCACAGGGGTCGGCAACCTGCGGCTCGCGAGCCTCATGCGGCTCTTTTGATATCAAGATGCGGCTCTCCAGCTCCTTGAACAAATACTAATAATCTTAATAAAAAAATAAAATATTTGAAATAAAAAAATGTTAGTGGCTCTTTAAAACCAGGGAAATAGTAACTTTTGGCTCTTCCGCTTCAAAAGGTTGCAGACCCCTGGTTTAGCAGGGAGGAGCTAAGTAGTATCCCTTCTTAACATAGTTTGTTATTTGTACTGCTATACACATTTCTTGAAGGGGAATGACTATTGTTTAAAGTGACACAAAAAATGGTTTGCTGCTAAATGGAGAAGAGGCGTTATTGATGTCATTTTGTGATAATACGTGGGTTGGGTGTGGGGGTTGAACACGTGACGTACTTAACGGACGCTACAGTGTGTTTACAAACCTTCATACTGCTTGAGGTGTCTATAGCCAGCAGCAGTTGTCTCCCTGTACCAAGGCGGACAACTCGAAATGTTGGCCTTGTATCAGCGACATCTCGTGGTGGGTTCTTACCGTGGCGGAAATCTAAACGCCTCGAATAACATGCAGTTTCATTCATTTGCCTCATTCATTAAAGCAGGGAAATATATTTTTAAAATAAATAATTACGCTCGTTAAGTTATTAATCAAATATGGCGTAACGTTAAATTTTTTTATAGATAGGCTATTTTAGTAACTTTTTACTTTCTCGTATATACGAAGTATAGAGAAAGTATTGTAATCGTGCACAAAAATCACTTGAAATTTTAACAATTTTCGCCGTATTACACCTCAGTCCTTCATCACATCCGAAGTATAGAGGACTTATTTTAATCGGGCAAAAATTATCAATCCAGATTTATCAAAATTAAGAGGTTTTATGCGTAATCCAGTCTGAAAAACTGGGCTTTGCAATTCTGTCCGTATGTCTGTGTGTCTGTGTGTGTGTCCGTGTGTAAACACGATTACTTGAGTAACGTTATAGCTAGGTTGATGAAATTTCATATATAAGTATTTTATCAAAATCGTAGATCCGTATCAACTTTTGAGCGATTTCCGATAACCGGAAGTGGTACTTTTCCTACTTTGAATTTTTCAAAAGCCTATAACTTGAGTACTATTTCAGATAGATAAATGAAATTTCACATGTAAGTAAAACATCTAATTCTCTACCTTCTGTTAAATTTTGAGTAATTTCCGTTGACCGGAAGTAGTAATTTACGCTACTTCCGATTTCTCAAAAAACTAATGTAAATTTTTAAAGTACTAATAATATTGCGCGCTATTGTGCACTTTTTTATTTGGCGTTCACTAGTTCACTTGGCGTGCAATAATTTTGTCTACGAGATTTTATTCTATTTTTAAAACTTTAAGTATTTAAAATGGATTAAAAATCATGTCAATAGCCCGAGTTCCCATCCCCTGTTGTTTTATATAAGAATATTCGAGAAAGTTTAGGGGAGATCACTCCCGGTTTATTACAAATATGCATTCTGTATATATTTTATAGGCTAAATAACATTGCATATTATTATATTAAATAGTATTTTCATACTTTTCATTAAATAAAAATACTAGGAACAGTTCGGATTATTTAAAAATGTTGTTTGACGCATACAAATCTTCACGTGACCAGAGTTTCTTCCCCCCCCCCCCCCGAACAAAATGAAATTTATATAATTTATATAGAAAATATATACTTTTAACACTGTCCGCCCCGCCGAAGAAAGTCTACCCCGCCCCCCCCCCTCGAAACTTTCAAGTGCCCCCCCCCCCCCCCCGGAGAAAAAAGTCTGGAAGAAACTCTGCATGTGACCATAAAAGCTTAAGAATGAATTAAGTCCATGCGCTCTAAGGTTTCCAAATACTGGGGTTTTAAAATATCAACAAAGTGCAAAACTGACGGACAGATGAAGTAGAGTTCATATATTTCACTGACCTCATCATACGAATGGATACTGTGGTCAGCATTATGCTTAGCCTGAATTACTTCCCCTAGCATGAGTCAGGTACCTCTCACAGCTGATTCGACTCAGGGACGTTATATAAACTCAAGCCCCGAGACTTATCATATACTAGACGACCATTGTTATCCATTGGATAACGGTCTATGGACAGAAAAAAAAAAACCAACTCAAGCTCCTGTCTACCAGTGAAGAGTACGATTGTAATTTTACCTTGATTTTCTGAAATAACGGACCAACTGCTTTTCCCGCCACAGAGCCGGTTGTGTCTGCTCGGCGCTTCGTAGTTGTGGATTCTGTTGGTGTCGGTGGTGTTGTCGTTGCAAAAGTGCACCACCTGCAGTACGTCATGGATGACGGTTAGAACATTGGTAATGACGGTTAGAACATTGGTGATGACGGTTAGAACATTGGTAATGACGGTTAGAATATTGGTAATGACGGTTAGAACATTGGTGATGACGGTTAGAACATTGGTAATGACGGTTAGAACAGTTGTGATGACTGTTAGAATATTGGTAATGACGGTTAGAACATTGGTGATGACGGTTAGAACAGTTGTGATGACGGTTAGAACATTGGTAATGACGGTTAGAACATTGGTGATGACGGTTAGAGCATTGGTGATGACGGCTAGATCATTGACAATGACGGTTAGAACATTGGTGATAACGGTTAGAACATTGGTGATGACGGTTAGAACATTGGTAATGACGGTTAGAACATTGGTAATGACGGTTAAAGCATTGGTAATGACGGTTAGAACATTGACAATGACGGTTAGAACATTGGTAATGAAGGTTAGAACATTGGTAATGACGGTTAGAGCATTGGTGATGACGGCTAGAACATTGACAATGACGGTTAGAACATTGGTGATGACGGTTAGAACATTGGTGATGACGGTTAGAACATTGGTAATGAAGGTTAGAACATTGGTAATGACGGTTAGAGCATTGGTGATGACGGCTAGAACATTGACAATGACGGTTAGAACATTGGTGATGACGGTTAGAACATTGGTGATGACGGTTAGAACATTGGTAATGACGGTTAGAACATTGGTAATGACGGTTAGAGCATTGGTGATGACGGCTAGAACATTGGTGATGATGGTTAGAACATTGGTGATGATGGTTAGAACATTGGTGATGACGTTTAGAACATTGGTGATGATGGTTAGAACATTGGTGATGACGGTTAGAACATTGGTAATGACGTTAAGAATATTGCTAATGACGGTTAAAACATTGACAATGACGGTTAGAATATTGGTAATGACGGTTAGAACATTGGTTATGACGGTAAGAACATTGACAATGACGGTTAGAACATTGGTAAAGACGGTTAGAACTTGGTGATGACGGTTAGAACATTGGTGATGACGGTTAGAACATTGGTGATGACGGTTAGAACATTGGTAATGACGGTTAGAACATTGGTAATGACGGTAAGAACATTGGTGATGACGATTAGAACATTGGTAATGACGGTTAGAACATTGGTAATGACGGTTAGAACATTGGTGATGACAGCTAGAACATTGGTGATGACGGTTAGAACATTGGTGATGACGGTTAGAACATTGGTGATGACGGTTAGAACATTGGTGATGACGGTTAGAACATTGACAATGACGGTTAAAACATTGGTAATGACGGTTAGATCATTGGTAATGACGGCTAGAACATTGGTGATGACGGTTAGAACATTGGTGATGACGGTTAGAACATTGGTAATGACGGTTAGAACATTGGTAATGACGGTTAGAACATTGGTAATGACAGTTAGAACATTGGTAATGACGGTTAGAACATTGGTAATGACAGTTAGAACATTGGTAATGACGGTTAGAACATTGGTAATGACAGTTAGAACATTGGTAATGACGGTTAGAACATTGGTAATGACAGTTAGAACATTGGTGATGATGGTTAGAACATTGGTGATGACGGTAAGAATATTGGTAATGACGGTTAGAACATTGGTGATGACGGCTAGAACATTGACAATGACGGTTAAAACATTGGTAATGACGGTTAGAACATTGGTAATGACGGTTAGAACATTGGTGATGATGGTTAGAACATTGGTAATGACGGTTATAACATTTGGTAATGACGGTTAGAACATTGGTGATGATGGTTAGAACATTGGTAATGACGGTTAGAACATTGGTAATGACAGTTAGAACATTGGTGATGACGGTTAGAACATTGGTGATGACGGTAAGAATATTGGTAATGACGGTTAGAACATTGGTGATGACGGCTAGAACATTGACAATGACGGTTAAAACATTGGTAATGACGGTTAGAACATTGGTAATGACGGTTAGAACATTGGTGATGACGGTTAGAACATTGTTGATGATGGTTAGAACATTGGTAATTACGGTTAGAACATTGGTAACGACGGTTAGAACATTGGTCTTGGTTTAAAGTTGCATTTGATGCTTAATGAGTTGAGTACATATGACCGCGTTTCGACCCCGACAATCGACCCTAAGGAGGGCCGACTAACTAAATGGCTAAGATCCACATAGGCCGTAGATTCATGTCACATACAACACTGAGATTTTAGCAAGAATGCCGAGAAGAGGGCCCACAGTCCTAAGAATATTTACTCTGTTTTTCTGTTTTTCTTTTCTCTTTTTTTTTAAATTTTGTTTTTATGGATGTCGATATGAGAAATATTTTAAGTACTGTTACTTATAAATTTAAAAAATTAACATTTTAAACATTTAATAAATTTAATGTTTCTTATTTGATCTACAGCCAAGTAATAGTTCTAGAATGTAATAATCACAGGGGTTTTATTCATAACTTTTTAAAGATGGTTTATGCGGTTAATTAGAGTATTAATATACAATGAACTACATTTCTGTTGTGTAGCTATTGAATGTAACTCTAACTTTTTAGTTTTTCTAAAACAAAACTGTAAGGTTGCTTCCCTTGGTTATTTCAAATTTACAATTGGCAAATAACAAAGATAATTTAAACGTAACGTTAGGCCTACACCATTTAATTTGTCATACAGTAGAGCTCAGACGCCACAGGGTGTGCTGTATAAAAACCCAGGGGCGTCGCGGGGTGTTCTCGGGAGCCACCGGCTACACTAATGCAGGGGCGCAGGTTGCCACTCTTGGTTCGGTTCCGTCACCACATGTAATGATAAACCGTGTCCCTGTTGCAGGCAGAATTTCTAACAGACATCTCTTCGGGGGAGGGGGAGATTGGCTCCGCCCCCCCCCCCTCCCATAGAAAGTCTACCGCCCCACCCCCCTTCCCGAACAAAATGGAATAGATGTAAAAAAATATATGCTTTTAACAGTTTCCTCCCCTGGAAATTATAGTCCGCCCCGCCCCTCCCCCTCGAAAATTTCAAGTGCCCCCCCCCCCCCAAGGAGAAAAAAGACTGGAAGAAACACTGATTGCAGGGGAGAGGAGCCCGGGTTGCTCCGGGTCACCTAACCGCAGGGGCGCCGGAAGCGGCGATGTGGCGCTTTGACGAATCAATTTGTTCCCCTGACTCTTTCAAGTAGCTGATGGGAAACTCGGGGCGCCCAATCGTAATCTACTGCCGAGGCGCCGAAAGAAGGGTCTGGTGTAACCTCCCGGGTGTCAGGGGCGCCATGGTGAACACTTCGTATTTTTGTTTGATATTCTTTTTGTTTTTAAAATTGTAATTTTAAAATTCATCCGCACATTTTGCCATTTAGAATAAAATTCAGTAGGAAATTTACTACAGTTTGAAAACGAAATTTGGGCGCCCTTAAAATCCCCCCCCCCCCCCACCACCACCACCACACAGCCTTATCAAGTAAGTAAGTCATTAACTTCTGGAATAATGTGAGTTGATTACCATTTGTCAATATCATCTGAAATTTCACATTAATTACCAAAAGCCCCCCCCCCCCACCCCACACACACAAAAGATAATCTCCATATTAAAACATTTCTCTCTCTTTCTACTTACAGAGGGTATTTTTATCGTGTCCATGATGGATGACGTCACATTGGCGTTGACCCCATCTGACGTCACAGGCTGGAAAAAACATCCGTCATCGTACATCCCACTCTGGGGGTTCACACTGCTGCAGTTGACGTCACTCTCGTTTGAGATTCTTCTAGAAAACAGCAAACAAAATGTGTTTAATTAATATTGCAACCGCGGTATTGAAGTTCTAGGGTGGACTGTTCCTTGATGTGGTAATTGGCGGGAATCTCTAATTAATTGATATGGTAATAGGTGTGAATCTCTAATTAATTGATATGGTAATAGGTGTGAATCTCTAATTAATTGATATGGTAATAGGTGTGAATCTCTAATTAATTGATATGGTAATAGGTGTGAATCTCTAATTAATTGATATGGTAATAGGTGTGAATCTCTAATTAATTAATATGGTAATAGGCGTGAATCTCTAATTAATTGATATGGTAATAGGCGTGAATCTCTAATTAATTGATATGGTAATAGGCGTGAATCTCTAATTAATTGATATGGTAATAGGTGTGAATCTCTAATTAATTGATATGGTAATAGGTGTGAATCTCTAATTAATTGATATGGTAATAGGTGTGAATCTCTAATTAATTGATATGGTAATAGGTGTGAATCTCTAATTAATTGATATGGTAATAGGTGTGAATCTCTAATTAATTGATATGGTAATAGGTGTGAATCTCTAATTAATTGATATGGTAATAGGTGTGAATCTCTAATTAATTGATATGGTAATAGGTGTGAATCTCTAATTAATTGATATGGTAATAGGCGTGAATTTCTAATTAATTGATATGGTAATAGGTGTGAATCTCTAATTAATTGATATGGTAATAGGCGTGAATCTCTAATTAATTGATATGGTAATAGGCGTGAATCTCTAATTAATTGATATGGTAATAGGTGTGAATCTCTAATTAATTGATATGGTAATAGGCGTGAATCTCTAATTATCCGTGTCTTGTTAGCAGTAGAGTTAGATAGAAATTAGAGCAAATAAATATTGTTGAAAGCATGAACAGTGACCCGTAAATATTCCCCACTCTACATTTTATGGTTGTTAGATAGCTGGGAAGGGATGGGGGGTGGGGGGTGGGGGTGCTGTCTAACAAGACAGTTAGACATTTTGATTTGTAATGTCGCTAAAAGTCAATAATTACATAGTACTTTTAATCTAACATTAGTACATTATTTTTACTCAATGGATAGTGTATATATCTTTAATTATTGTAAGCTTAATTGAATCGAATAATTTTTTTTTCATAAATGTCATATTAAATTTGCCCCCCTCCCCTTCTTTAGTTCTTAATGGCCGTACATTCTAGAAATATATTTTAAGATCATATAAAACTGGCGATAGGACTCATTATATCGTTTCGAGGATTTTCTTTTTTTTTTGGGATAGGATAGGGATAGGAACAATAGCATTAGAGTTGGGATCAGGTTTGATATTAGGGTTAGGACAGCAACCACGGCAACAGATTATACAAATTTTCCTCCTACTACTAGTGTGTACTAGTCACCCAAAATTCTCCTACTACTAGTGTGTACTAAGCACCCAAATTTCTCCTACTACTAGTGTGTACTAAGCACCCAAAATTCTCCTACTACTGCTGTGTACTAAGCACCCAAATTTCTCCTACTACTACTGTGTACTATTCTCTTACTACTAGTGTGTACTAAGCACCCAACATTCTCCTACTACTACTGTGTACTAAGCACCCAAATTTCTCCTACTACTACTGTGTACTATTCTCTTACTACTAGTGTGTACTAAGCACCCAACATTCTCCTACTACTACTGTGTACTAAGCACCCAAATTTCTCCTACTACTACTGTGTACTATTCTATTACTACTAGTGTGTACTAAGCACCCAACATTCTCCTACTACTACTGTGTACTAAGCACCCAAATTTCTCCTACTACTACTGTGTACTATTCTCTTACTACTAGTGTGTACTAAGCACCCAAAATCCTACTACTACTAGTGTGTACTAAGCACCCAAAACTCTCCTACTACTAGTGTGTACTAAGCACCCAACATTCTCCTACTACTAGTGTGTACTAAGCTCTGAGTGAGATGTGGGGTGTACGGCACCTGATGACCTGGCCGGCAAGATGGCGGTTACACTTGACCGCTTCCTGTCGTCCAGACGCCGGGGAGAAGTAGAACTGCTGCTCGCCTCGCTGCGCAAACTCATCGAACACGCCGTACCGGAAGTGCGCCCATTCGTGGACAAACAATCGACCTTGACATTGAAGTGAGAGAGAACCGTTGTATTTGAACATATTTAAACACATAAAAATATTGTAGTTGACACTTTTAAAGGCACTCAATTTTCTTGTTAGAAACTATCTAAGTCGACACCTTTAAAGGCACTCAATGTTCTTGTTAGAAAATATTGTTAAATGTTCTTATAGTAGCATGAGCCGGCGTGGCCAAGTGATAGATCACTCACTTGTTCAGCCGAAAGACTCGAGTTCGGATCTCGCGGCTGTAAGACTTGCCTGAGTCTACCCAGCTCTGATGGAAAAGTAAAGTCGGCCGAGCATAGTGCTGACCACACTATCCCTTCTGAACGATGGTCGCAACAAAGATTAACTCTACTTCATCTACCCTATCAGGCCAGAAAGGGTAACTTTATAAAAGTAAAATAAAGAATCCACTTTAGATCCAATGGGCAGATGAAGTAGTGTTCATATGTTTCTTGACCTCGGTATACGAAGGGACGGTATGGTCAGCACTTCGCACAACCGCCTTTACTTTCCCTGAGTTAGGTACTCATCAGAGCTGGGTGGACTTTCTATTGACTCGAACTCAAGACTTTCGGGTAAGCAGCCTAGCGCTCTATTTCGTAGACCATTATTGAAGTAGTAGAGCATAAAATCAGTTGTATATATACGTTAGTATCGACGGTTGATGGATATTTTTATTTTATAAATATCGGGTCCTAGATATAACAAAATTTCACCTAATTCTCCATAAACGTCCTGAGCTGCTGGACCAAATATATCCGTAAACAACACGATCCGATCACCAGCCACCCCGCAACCACCAAATGCTTTAGTGTAAGCTCCAGAAGTGGGTAGTACGTCATCAAAACTTGTGTTGCCATCAGACTCTGGAGGGTAAAACAGGTTGACAAGATGGTAAACGAACATACATAGAACAATGGTGCTTCAAGAATATTGTTAAAATAAAACATTCATTTTAGCGAAAACACAACCAAAAAAGTTTAAATTTTTTTAAATTACCGTAATTTAGTGAAGCCCAAGTTTGTAACATATTGTATTTAGTAGGAGAAAGAAATATAATATTAATATCTTTATTAATTCTTACTAGAAATTACTGTTTTACCATTGCCCATGGCATTTAATAGAATGATTTGTTAAGCAGTCTTTAATATATATATATATATATATATATATATATATATATATATATATATATATATATATATATATATATATATATATGTAACTAGGGGAAGTTACCAGAGACATAAGAACGCAGTACAGCGCTGTCAACTTTGACACGACTGATGTAATAACGCAGGTGTTGGCTGATAACGATCAGAAAGCCAAGGCGTAGTATCTTGGGAAGCGATACGATAAGAACGCAATACGGTCTGTCAACTTTGATGTGACAGGATGCAGATGGCTTATTAAATCGGACTGTACGACAGAAGCGGCGTAATTAACATTCTGATGCAACGATTAGAATCGATTACGATTACGATTATGATAGAACCGAATACGATTACGAGTACGAAGGGGATATATAGGAAGGCGACGGCTGAGCTCGGTCTCTCTCTCTCTCTCTCTCTCTCTCGATCAGTCAGTCAGTGTGGCAGTATCAAGTTGGTTATTGAACGGGTTAGCCGTATTGTGTTAAGAAGGACGATAGACATGTGCATTCAGTTATGTGAAGACTAGTGAGGACTGTTGGGGGTCAGTTGATTCAGACTATTATTGTGAAGCATTCCTTTTGATTCATTATATTATTGTGAAGCATTTCTTTGATTCATGTAATAAAAGGATCAATAGCGAACCTGCATCTTCGAGTATCTATACTGTGGTCGATGTTGTGTAGAATGAGTGGTTAGACTCGGTAACATTTGGCGTTGTCGAGCAGAACTCGTTAACATTTGGCACTACAGGCAAATAGTCTCGTTACATCTGGCGCTGCGGACAGGATGAATTCAACGAGACTTGCCGCTTGAGGCACCCATAGTCAACCTTGTTCATAACTGTGTTTCGTGTGTGTGTGAATTCGGACATTCAGGAACAGTGAAAATTGAGGAACGAGGAAAATTTTTCATACACACACGGTAAGAAAGAACTCTTTTTTTTTTACTCAAGGAATAAAATGTCTACTCTGGACGAGAAGCAGACCCATATTGTGGTCCTGCCCAGAGAGTCCCACATTAACAAATTTTACGGGGACGGTGATCCAGCTTTAACCAACAGGTTCAGTGAAGAGGTCAAAGCGGCCTGGGCCTCGAGACACATGTCACCAGAGGAAAGATTAAGACTGCTGATGGGCAGTATAGGAGAGACGGTTAGGGCAGAGGTCAAATGCCACGATAAAACCATCCAATCAGATCCAGATAAGGTGCTGGATCTAATTATGGAGACCTTTGGGGAGAGACGGTCGCGATCGCAACTGCTATCGGGGTTCGTAGGCTTAAAGCAGAGAATGGCGGAGAGTGTGATGGAGTATTCACACCGAATGAACAGGGCCTTTGATTCGGTAAAGGGCAAAACACCTGACATTGATGTACGCCTACTGAGGGACCATTTCATCGAGGGGCTAGCAACCCCGATCTTAAGGAGAGAGTTGAAAGAGGAGGTCCACAAAGACCCGCAGTTGACCTTCCTTCAGGTCAGGAACTCAGCGATCCGCAGGTCCGAGGATGAGGACCAATCGAACTGTTCGGTGGACAAAGTCTCTGTGCCGGAACAGAAACAATTCCCACCCACAGGGACCGGCACGGTGGAAACCATGATGGCTCAACTGTTGGCCCACCTGGATAAGGTTGACCAACGATTGGAGAGGTTAGAAAGCAGGTCAACAGCTGAGAACCAGGAAAAGAACGGGACAAAACAGAGACAGGTTGGACGGCCGCGACCCGCCGGTCCATCGCTCCGGTGGACGGCTGACGGTCGACCAATTTGCTTGTCCTGTTCACAACCCGGACATATGGCACGGTACTGTCAGGGAAACGGTCGTCCTCTGTAAGGCAGGGCCAGGCTACAGAGGGGCGAGGTTATGGCCCAAGAAACAAAATGATGGGAGTCTGTCCCGAAATGGTGATTACGATTGGGGACATCGCGGTGAAGGCAATTGTGGATACAGGCTCCCAGGTGACGACAATTACGGAAAATTTTTACACCAAATGGATGAAAGGAAAAGACCATAGGTTGAGGTCTGACACATGCATGCGCCTGACGGCAGCTAATGGACTAACCATTCCATACTGTGGTTATTTTCTGGCGGATGTCGTGGTGGCGGGACATAGGTTGAAGCAGGTTGGGGTGTTCGTTACGAAACACAACCTAGAGACAAATGTGTCAAATATACCTTGCCTGTTGGGCATGAATATTCTTGGCCAGTTGCCAGAATTTCTTACAAATATTGTCGGATCGACCACACCAGGTCGGGGATCCAAGTTGGCCAGGTTTGCCAAGACCAGAGGAAGGATATCAGTCCCGGCAAACACGGTCAAGGCAATCACATTACAAATTGGTGATAGAAGCGTGAATGGTGATGTGATGATAGAACCATGTGGCGCCGCACTGAGGGCAGGCGTCGTGTTACTGCGGACATACACATCAGCGGAAAATGGACTAGTTCAAGGATTAGTGGCAAATGTTTTGGATGAGGAAATGTTTATACCGCCTAATACTCTGGTAGGAGTACCACAGAACGTCGAGGTACTAAGGTCGGCACAGTGCATCGAACTGAGCAATACCAGCAGTAATGAAGTAACAATTAGGTCGGTCAATGTGACGGCCGAGGTGAAGAAAGAGGATGGCCGAACATATACATTCCCAGAAACTGAGGACCCAAAACTAAATGAATTGCTGAATAAGTACAGGGATATATTTGCCTCGTACGAGGGTGATTTGGGTTACACGGAAGTAATAAAACACCAGATACCCTTACTACAGGACAGGCCTGTGGCGCAACCTTATCGAAGATTACCACCAAGTCACTACTCGGCGGTGAAAGCACACCTGAACGATCTACTAAAAAAGGGAATTATTACAACCAGCACTAGCCCGTATGCGGCACCGATAGTAGTGGTAAAAAAAGAAGTCAGGGGAGATAAGACTGTGTTGTGATTACCGGAAATTGAACAATATCACAAGAAGGGATGCATTCCCCTTGCCTCGTATTGATGAATGTCTTGATGCGTTGGGGGGAGCAAGATTTTTTTCTACCTTGGATTTGGCTAGCGGCTACCACCAAGTGGCCATGCACCCCAACGATCAACATAAGACTGCATTTATTTCTCCACTGGGACTGTACGAGTGGACCCGTATGCCGTTTGGTCTAACTAATGCGCCTGCTACATTCCAGCGAGTAATGCAGAGTACTATGAGTGACTTTCTATTTCAAATAATGTTGGTGTACTTGGATGATATACTAGTTTACTCAAAAACTTGGGAGGACCATCTAGAAAGATTAGAACAAGTGTTTCTCCGTCTTAGAGACATAGGAGTAAAGCTGAACCCAGACAAATGCTGCTTCGGTCTGAAATCGGTACGTTTTTTGGGTTATGTGATTTCGTCGGATGGCATCGCCACTGACCCAGATAAAATTGCAGCTGTTAAAGAATGGAAACAGCCAACAACCACGGTAGAGGTCAGATCATTCTTGGGCTTTGCTTCCTATTATAGAAAATTTGTACCTGGTTTTGCAAAAATTGCCGCACCGTTGCATGACTTGGTAAACAAAATGACAAAGAAACACAGTAAGGAGAAAAAGAAAGGCAAAACACAACTGATAGGTGAATTATGGACTGATGAATGCCTGAACTCGTTTAAGCTCTTGAAAAAGGCTTTGACAGAGACGCCGATATTAGGATACGCGGACTTTGACAAACCATTTCGGCTAGAAATTGACGCCAGCTCTAAAGGTCTGGGAGCTGTGCTATCACAACAACAAAAGCAAGGTTTCAGGGTTATTGCGTATGCCAGTCGAGCTCTGAAGGAATCAGAGAAGAACATGACAAATTACAGCGCCATGAAACTAGAACTTTTGACATTAAAATGGGCTGTGACTGAAAAATTCAGGGACTATCTATTAGGTGCTAAATGTGTGGTATACACTGACAATAACCCCTTGAGTCACCTAAAGACAGCAAAGTTGGGATCCATCGAACAGCGATGGGCAGCAGAATTGGCGCTCCTTGACCTGGAGATAAAATATCGCCCGGGGCGGTCCAATGGCAATGCGGACGCTTTATCAAGGAATCCGTACGAGAGACCGGGCGATGAGGAAGAAATGCTGACAGGAATATGTGAGGTCAGAGCGTCAACAGATATCCCTCACGGGGTGCAAGTGAGGCAGAACGGACAGACCGGGGTGGAGCACATTTCCACAGAGCCCGGACATATGGACATCGGTGATTTTAATTGCCTTAATAATGAAGAGATAAGAGATGCCCAGAGAACGGATAGTGGCTTACAGCCGCTGTTGAAACACGTCCAGGAACAAAAATTCCCAGGAAGAAGGGAAAGAGAACAATTTGGTCGAGAAACAAAGAAAATACTGAGTCAGTGGGACCGTCTCAGTATAAAGGATGGTGTTCTCATGCGGAGAATTCATGACCAAATTGATGGGACAATACACCAGGTGGTGGTGCCTGGACAATTACGAGAAGAAGTGCTAAGGTTGGCACATGACAGGGCAGGACACCAGGGTCAGGACAGGACGCACAAAATATTACGACGGAGGTGTTACTGGCCCAATATGGAAATGGAGGTCAAACGCCATTGTGAGGCTTGTGTGAGGTGTCAGCATGCGAAAATGCCAGTTGTCAAAATGAGACAGCCATCAGGACACCTACTAGCGACAAAACCACTAGAGATTGTGGCTATGGACTTTACGTCGTTGGAGCAATCATCGGATGGGACGGAACATGTGTTGGTAGTGACTGATGTATTCACCAAATGGACTGTGGCGGTGCCCACACGAGATCAGACTGCCAAAACAGTGGCAAAGGTCTTAATAGAACATTGGTTCATCAAATATGGCATACCAAGACAATTACACTCTGACCAAGGAAGGGCCTTTGAGTCAGAAGTAATTAACCAACTGTGCAAACACTACGGGATCAACAAATCTAGAACAACCACATTTAATCCGAAAGGAAACGGACAGTGCGAGCGGTTCAACCGCAGCATGCATGATTTGCTGCGTACCCTAGAACCTGAACAGAAAAAACGTTGGCCTGATTTTCTCCCAGAGTTGGTATATCTATACAACTGCACCCCCCATGCCACAACCGGCTTTTCGCCACACATGTTGCTGTTCGGACGGGAGGCTCGACTCCCCCTTGACTTGTTCCTAGGAAAAAAGGAGAGTATGACTGGCTCATACACTGCACTGGAATATGTGAATGAACATATGAGACGAATTAGAGAAATGTACAGGGTAGTACAGGAAAGACTAGAACATGAAGCACGGCGAAGGGAACCGCCGGTACAGACAAAGGACCCGCCACTCAAACTGAACGACAGGGTATTACTGCGTAGCCACCCGTTAGGCAGAAACAAAATCCACGACCTCTGGGGACAGGAGATATGGCAAGTCGTGGAGATGCCTAAAGTAGCAGGTGGCCCCTTTAAGATAAGACCCATCGATCACACCAAACCGGATCGGTGGGCGAATATTGCTCAATTAAAGAAATATTGTCATAGTCAAGAAGAGCAGTTACACACAAGGAAACCCAAGACAATTAGGGAACCGGAAACTATAACGGAAATTCACATACCCATCCCGGAACCATGTCACCATCAACAGAACAACAGCGATACACAAGTGGAGGATAACGGCAACGAAGAGGATCCCGTTCCTCCCAGAAGCAGAGAGACAGTAGACCATCAGATAAGTGGTCCGCGGAGAAGTTTGAGAAACAGAAAGAATACGAAATTTTTTGTCAGCAACCATCAATTCTTTCATGGTCGCGCTGGTATGAGAACAGACTGTTCAAAAAGTCATACAAGTGAACTGGTGAAGGCACCAAACGAAAAAGGGTGGATGTGAATTCTAGAACTGTTTTGTGTCTGAGGAAGATGATGTAGACACATTTGATATGTGAAATAGGGATAACGGTCAATCTTATACGAATGTGACGACATTGACAGTGAGTGGAACAATAAATTTTTTTTTACGGTGGTGCGATTGACTTTGAAGGACTGCACCTGCCAAGCGTTGTTTGTGGTTGATAACACACAAAAAAAGGCAGGGGTGGATGTAACTAGGGGAAGTTACCAGAGACATAAGAACGCAGTACAGCGCTGTCAACTTTGACACGACTGATGTAATAACGCAGGTGTTGGCTGATAACGATCAGAAAGCCAAGGCGTAGTATCTTGGGAAGCGATACGATAAGAACGCAATACGGTCTGTCAACTTTGATGTGACAGGATGCAGATGGCTTATTAAATCGGACTGTACGACAGAAGCGGCGTAATTAACATTCTGATGCAACGATTAGAATCGATTACGATTACGATTATGATAGAACCGAATACGATTACGAGTACGAAGGGGATATATAGGAAGGCGACGGCTGAGCTCGGTCTCTCTCTCTCTCTCTCTCTCTCTCTCGATCAGTCAGTCAGTGTGGCAGTATCAAGTTGGTTATTGAACGGGTTAGCCGTATTGTGTTAAGAAGGACGATAGACATGTGCATTCAGTTATGTGAAGACTAGTGAGGACTGTTGGGGGTCAGTTGATTCAGACTATTATTGTGAAGCATTCCTTTTGATTCATTATATTATTGTGAAGCATTTCTTTGATTCATGTAATAAAAGGATCAATAGCGAACCTGCATCTTCGAGTATCTATACTGTGGTCGATGTTGTGTAGAATGAGTGGTTAGACTCGGTAACATTTGGCGTTGTCGAGCAGAACTCGTTAACATTTGGCACTACAGGCAAATAGTCTCGTTACATATATATATATATATATATATATATATATATATATATATATATATATATATATATATATATATATATATATATATATATATATATATATATATATATATATATATGACATTTATACACTGACACATTGCGGCATCATAACAAGCCCAACATATTTTTTTTTATTTTTAAGAAATGCATGATACGGCATTTAGTTCTACTGCGACCGAGGCGTCAGGAAAAAAGTCGTGGTCGTATCTCTATTCATTAGTATAGAAAGATTCCCTTTGATCAGCTGTTGGCTATACAAATGTTAAGGACCAAATCTCTACATTTGATCAGCTGTTGGCTATACAAATGTTAAGGACTAAATCTCTACATTTGATCAGCTGTTGGCTATACAAATGTTAAGGACCAAATCTCTACATTTGATCAGTTGTTGGCTATACAAATGTTAAGGACCAAATCTCTACATTTGATCAGTTGTTGGCTATACAAATGTTAAGGACCAAATCTCTATATTTGATCAGCTGTTGGCTATACAAATGTTAAGGACTAAATCTCTACATTTGATCAGCTGTTGGCTATACAAATGTTAAGGACTAAATCTCTACATTTGATCAGCTGTTGGCTATACAAATGTTAATAACCAAATCTCTACATTTGATCAGTTGTTGGCTAAACAAATGTTAAGGACCAAATCTCTACATTTGATCAGTTGTTGGCTATACAAATGTTAAGGACCAAATCTCTACATTTGATCAGATGTTGGCTATACAAATGTAATGGACCAAATCTCTACATTTGATCAGCTGTTGGCTATACAAATGTTAAGGACTAAATATCTACATTTGATCAGCTGTTGGCTATACAAATGTTAACGACCAAATCTCTACATTTTATCAGCTGTATGCAATACAAATGTTAAGGACCAAATCTCTACATTTGATCAGATGTTGGCTATACAAATGTTAAGAACCAAATCTCTACATTTGATCAGTTGTTGGCTATACAAATGTTAAGGACCAAATCTCTACATTTGATCAGTTGTTGGCTATACAAATGTTAAGGACCAAATCTCTACATTTGATCAGATGTTGGCTATACAAATGTTAATAACCAAATCTCTACATTTGATCAGCTGTTGGCTAAACAAATGTTAAAGACCAAATCTCTACATTTGATCAGATGTTGGCTATACAAATGTTAAGAACCAAATCTCTACATTTGATCAGTTGTTGGCTATACAAATGTTAAGGACTTAATCTCTACATTTGATCAGATATTGGCTATACAAATGTTAAGAACCAAATCTCTACATTTGATCAGTTGTTGGCTATACAAATGTTAAGGACCAAATCTCTACATTTGATCAGTTGTTGGCTATACAAATGTTAAGGACCAAATCTCTACATTTGATCAGATGTTGGCTAAACAAATGTTAAGGACAAAATCTCTACATTTGATCAGATGTTGGCTATACAAATGTTAAGAACCAAATCTCTACATTTGATCAGTTGTTGGCTATACAAATGTTAAGGACCAAATCTCTACATTTGATCAGATGTTGGCTATACAAATGTTAATAACCAAATCTCTACATTTGATCAGTTGTTGGCTAAACAAATGTTAAGGACCAAATCTCTACATTTGATCAGATGTTGGCTATACAAATGTTAAGAACCAAATCTCTACATTTGATCAGTTGTTGGCTATACAAATGTTAAGGACTAAATCTCTACATTTGATCAGATGTTGGCTATACAAATGTTAAGGACCAAATCTCTACATTTGATCAGTTGTTGGCTATACAAATGTTAAGGACCAAATCTCTACATTTGGGGTCGTCCATAAATGACGTCACACTCGTAGGGGGGAGGGGGGTCCGTAATTTTGTGATGGTGTGTGATGAGGGGGAGGGGGGGGGGGGGGGTTCAGATGGTGCGACGTCACACTTTTGCATTATAAAAAAGCAATGTTAAAAAACAAATTTTAGACGCTATTTCGAGTTTTAGAAAACTGTTTTGATAAATTGTAATAGGAATTGATTAAAATACTCTATTTGACAGAGTTCAGACAATATTTTAGAAAAATATCGATGTTTAAAAAAAATCAACTGCAATTTTGAGGGGGGGGGGGTTGTAAGCTGAGGTGTGACGTCATTTTAGGGGAGGGTCTGGCTATTTGTGACGACGTGTGACGGAGGAGAGGGGGGGGGGGGGAAGGTAAACATCGTCAAAAAAAAGAATGACGTCATTTATGGATGACTCCTTTGATCACCTGTTGGCTACACAAATGTAATGGACCAAATCTCAACGCCGTGTCCTGCTACTGCCTTTAACTGACAACCTTAGCTCAGCTCTAGTCGTGGACACAAGTGACAGATCCACAGCTAGCCAGAGTACAGTTGCACGTCACCTACAGTGATAGCCACCACACTGACAGTTGACCAGTACAGGGTCTAATGATGGACGGTGACAGGTGGCACACTGACAGTGACAGACGACCCACACACAACGACAAGCTGACTAACTCTAGCCAGGTAAGGACGAGTCACGTGACACAACTTACTCTCCACCACCACGTCAGCGTTGGTGTACAGCTCAGCGCTGGCCCGTCCCCAGCTGTCATTGGTCCAGTGCCCGGGGACTAGGATGGTGACGTCACTGAAATATGCGCGTCGTTCTGTGGCTTGGTGCAGGAAAGATGACGCATCCATTATCATCCGCTGAAGTGTTGGATCATGTAAAAATCATTATTTATATATATATATATATATATATATATATATATATATATATATATATATATATATATATATATATATATATACATACATATATATATATACATACATATATATATATACATATATATATATATATATATATATATATATATATATATATATATATATATATATATATATATATATATGTGTGTGTGTGTGTGTGTGTGTGTGTGTGTGTGTGTGTGTGTGTGTTAAATTTGGGTTACCATATCATGGGTGCCCCATAGGAGCTATTTTATATAGGCCCTATTGGGTTCCTACTTTTATTAAAAAATTTAAAAAATGTCTTCTCTTTTTACTTTCTCGTATATACGAGGTGTAGAGAAAGTCTTGTAATCGTGCAAAAAAAAAAAATCGAGATTTTTACAAATCTCGACGTTGTACATCTCACTGATACGGAAAAGCATAATTTTGCAATCTTGTCCTTATGTCTGTGTGTCTGTGTGTGTGTGTGTGTGTGTGTGTGTGTAAACACGATAACTTGAGTACCGTTACAGCTAGGTTGATGAAATTTCATACATAAGTATTTTATCAAAATCGTAGATCCGTATCAACTTTTGAGCGATTTCCGATAACCGGAAGTGGTACGGCTATTAGGGGCAGATAATTTGGTATTTAAACGATTTGAAAATAAGTTTTTTTTTTTGTTTTTTTTTTAAATTGTATTTTATTGTTGAGTGAGTTTGATTCATTATTTAGAATTAATATAATGTGGAAACAAAATAAACTATATTTCAGTTGAAGTGAATTCTTTGATTTTCTTGTACATCTGTGTCTACTTGTGTGAGCCCCTAATAACTTTCACTATATTAGTTTGCTTGGTAACTTAAAACAAATAATTCCTTACTATATTTAGATTATTTCATAGGTATGCTCTAGCTAAAGCCCATGAATACACTCTTGAATCAACAATGTCACCATTATTTTTATAATCATCTAACCGTTTTAATAAAGAATGTAGTGGTTCTATTAAAACCTCAATAAATTCATCAGAATCTCCAACACTTGGTTTCAAATTGTGCTCTTTGAGATCATTTAAGTTCACCTCACAAGTTACCATTTTCATAGTGGTGTCCAGCACACCAGCATCTGTGGCAGTAGCTGGTGATACATGCTTCACCGTTACTGTTAAACCTGTCTCTTCTTTCATTTCCCTGATAACAGCAACCTCGGCTGTTTCACCAGCATCAATTAATCCTGCAGGAAATTCAACATTGGTTGAATGTATAGCAGGCCTATACTGACGAATGAGTACAACACAATCACAATTTTGTACTGGATCTTTAAATAGTGTTATCATACCAACAGCATCAGCTTCTGTTTTAGATTTTGTAATTCTTGTAACACCTTCCCATTTTCTTTCTTTTCCTGTTGGATCCAAGTAGGATATAATATTCATAGCTATCCATTTTCCTTCAGCTACTTCCTCAGTGGTGAATATTGCTTAGCTTTTGCTAAATTATAATCATTTGGTTCTTTACATTTTTTTTTTTTTTTTTTTTGTTAAGTTCTAGTATGATTTTATTTACAGATTGAAGTACAATTTGAATGAGTTATGATAAAGGTGACAAATGAAAACATAAATTTATCTTTTTGACATTATTCAGCTTCTTGGTCTTCAATTTTTTGGTGCTAGGTAGAATCGAAGATATCCAAGTTCAGATATTTTGTACTCAACAACAAGCGGGACATCCTGAGACATTGAAAGAGATACTTGTCCAGACAGAGGAGTGGCTTTAGTAAAAAAGTTGAGGTAGCGCAGAGCAAAGGTCAAACAAACAGCCTCGTTCATGTCAACTATCACAGCCTCTTCCTCCTTGTCAGTGCTAGCATTTTGGCAAAGTTTAATGTTTCCAGTTCCAAGTTCACCACTAGCAGAAAATTTAACGCCTTCTTTGGTGCAAGCAATAACTACAGAGTCGCCCAACTGGCTGAGATCGCGACAAATGCGTTGAAATTCACCACTTGGCATTTTCACAACACAGCTGTATTCCGTGTCAGGGATTCCTAAGTGTTCCGTGTCAAGGTCAATTAGCTTCATTTCATAGTCAGACACCTTTTCTTGATTTGGGGACTCAAAAACCAGCGAAACTGTATCGGCTTCATCTGCAGCTTTGATTGTTATACTGTCATCATTGCCAGCACATTTCATTATTTTGGACATACTTGGTAAGTGGATTCCCATCGATAGATTTCTATCACATCTGTAAGTTTCAAAACCGTCTGATTTCATACTGAGAGCAACCAAACTGACATGGGAGCTGTCCATGGCTTGCACTGTTATTTCAGTACTCGAGCAATCGAAAATCGCTTCATTTAAAAGATCTTTGATTGCTTCTAAGATCTTTTTCCACATTGATCCCTGAACTAGGCGTGCTTCAAACATGATTATTTAGTACCTGGCGGGTCTATAAATGTATCTTTAATAAAAATGGATATTGTAAGTGTATATAGAATAGTACAGACGGCCTTTTTTTTTTTTTTTTTTTTGGTAACTTTCAGTATTATTGGAGTATACTTCTTTTTTTGATCTTTATGAGAGTGTAAGCATCAGAAAAGGCTTTGGTTCTTTACATAAGGTAATAAGATCTACTTGAAACGTTCATGCGATTGTTCAAATTTGGTTTCTATGCTAATTATTACAACCAGTCGAGATAAATTTACTGGTTTTAATATTTCATGTTAACTGGTTAATAAATAGCTGTGATAATTTAATTTCTTTACTCTCAATTCTAGTTAGCTGGTCATTAATAATAAAACAGTTTCATCTCTTGACATTAGTCAAATGACAGTTTGGACAACCCTAATCAATTTTAGTAGTGGTCATATCCCCGGTACTTGCAGTAGCCTCCCCTGGAAGAACCAGTGTATCTGACCGAGTTACCCTCTCTTTGATAAAGTTCAGTAACGTCATTCCCAGCGTCAAGCGCGTCCCATTATCTCACAACTGATACGCTATCAACTGACTGATTTTAATTAAAGTGGCTAATTAATCAACGTCAATACAGCTAACTAATTAGTGCAGTGTAAAAGCACAATATAAAAAAAAATACGTAAATCATCGTTAACATAATTGTAGTATTGCGGTTATAATTAGGAATCTATTTTTGAAAATAATTTGATGACTTAAAACACAAATCATCAGTCATTATTGTTATCTTTATTTCTGTTTTTATTGTTGGTTATTTTTAGATTATGATTGAGATATTTTGTATCTGGTCCCTTTATAAATTAATTTATTTAGTGATCAGTATTGGCTTTATCTAATTAGAACTACCAAAATTGAGGTCCCCTCGGATAGTACTATTCACACAACGAATTGTCCAATAGACTATATTCACAAATCCCAGCTTTACCAGAAGATTAGACTGGTGTCCGTGTTACACTAGTGTTTCTTCCAGACTTTTTTCTCCGGGGGCACTTGAAAGTTTTTTTTTTTTTTTTTTGGGGGGGGGGGGGGGGGGTCGGATACTGATAAAAAAATATTTTTTCTATATACATTCCATTTTGTTCGGGGGCCGGTAGACTCTCTTCGCCCCCCCCCTCCCCCCCCCCCCCCCGCGAAGAGAAGCCAGCCTGGAAGAAACACTGATGTACACTACTATCCACACAGCTAATAGTAATCTAGAAGACTGCATTATTCACACAACTAATCGTCCAATCGACTCTACTATTCACACAACTAATCGTCCAATAGACTCTACTATTCACACAACTAACCGTCCAACAGATTCTACTATTCACACAACTAATCTTCCAACCGACTCTACTATTCACACTACTGATCGTCCAACAGACTCTACTGTTCACACAACTAATCGTCCAATAGACTCTACTATTCACACTACTAATCGTCCAATCGACTCTACCATTCACACTAATAATCTTCCAATAGACTCTACTATTCATACAACAAATCGTCCAATAGACTCTACTATTCACACTACTAAACATCTTTACCTGAATAGCATCGACTAGACTGTGGTCTTCAGGGACGTCCGGATGTACGGCTACCAAAATATTCTTGTATCCGTTATTGTCTATTCGCACGGCACTCGGCCGTCGCGTGCAGACGACGCCTCCTATATACAAACAGGTCATCAACAACACAACACGTCCATCCATCGAAACTGCTAACGGAAATGATCGATCATCACACACACGACTTCTGAATCGTATCAAACATCATAGGGTTGAGTGTAATTTTTCAGCACGGCTTGGATTCTTCACACATCATCATCACATCATCACACATCATCATCATCACACATCATTATTAAACACCAGTGTAGAAAACGAATTGGACTCTGAGTACCGACAGGAAGTTTATCTTTGACGTAATGTTCGGTCCCTGTGTTATCTAACACAGTCAACACACGACGACTTACACGCCAAAGTGTGTTGGCTCAAGTGTGTTACATTTTTTTTTAAAAAGTCACATCTCCACTTATCTTTGGCTGTTTGTAACTTTACAAGAAAAATAGGTTACGGGAGTTTTTTTTTTTAACTAATAAACCCGATCTAGATAAATGTAGGTCACTGAGATTTGATAATTCATACATCCCCCTATTTATAATCGACTCTTCCAACCAATGGTTGGAGCGATGAATAAGAGAGTGGCCGGTGGTCAACTAACAATAAAACAGATGTAAATATAAAAAACCTATATCAAAAATGCGTTTCTGTACAAGTGGTGTTGTATCAAATCTCTTGCATAGTTACTTCCCATGTAATTTATTTTTAAAAACCAAGGGAGACAACCTGTACATCTTTTACGAAAAGTCAAATAAATACAAATACCACAGTAATGAAAAGAAAATGCGAATTACCGTTCATTTATTCACAAAATACAGATTACGTAATTCTAAGATGTATGTAAGTATACCTTTTTATATAAAAAAATGTTAGAATTATCATTGACTCAAGTTTAAATAAAAAACTGTTACAGTACAGTATTCATATGTACTTAGTATATTAATTAAATCCCTACTACAACAGTGTTACTGATAAAGGTTCAAATTATCTAGTGACTTGAAACTTCAAGTCGAACCAAATAAATGTGTGCTTAGTGGTGTCGTCATTAGAGCCTGTATCAAGGCTACCCCGACACACTGATCCCTTCAAGAGGGCCAGTAACAAATGGACCCAGTGCTAAAGGCTCCAATCAAAACGGCCCCCCGTCATTACGTATCCCACCCAATAGGCTCCCCGCTAAAGGACCTCAGTCATCAGGACTCAAGACAAGGAGGGCCCCTGTCAATACTGTTCCCGTAGAAACAAAACATCTACCGACCTCATTTAATATGACCCCCATCCTACTCTCCAGTGTTGGCTTAGCCACACCCTTAAACAATACAACGAATGTAGCACTTGGTCGGCAGGACTTATTTGTACATTCTTCCATCTAGTATAAGAAATGGGATGTTTTTATCTTTAAAGGTCATACCATTGTCTTCTATCAAATGAGTCGGTTGTGGGCTATTCCAACCCAGAGGCGTAGCGAGGTAGGGGGGGAGGCGGAGGGTGCTGAACGCACCGAGTGACACCATTTAGGGGGGTGACACCAAGGCAAAAAATAGTAAAATATATAGAGAAAAATTTGAAAAGGGGGTGCAAATCGAAAGTTTGAGGGGGGGGGGGGGTGCAAATCGAAAATTTGTCCCATGGGAAGAGTCGGTACGCCTCTGAGGGGGTGACACCATTAAGTGCCGCACCGGATGACACCCGACCTCGCTACGCCACTGTTCCAACCCATTGTGTCTGGAGAGAGGCCCACGCTTTACATCTACATTCACTATGATTGTACTTGTAGGTTATCAAAACAAAACGACATTTACCTTCACTATGTTTGTACTTGTAGGTTATCAAAACAAAACGACATTTACCTTCACTATGCTTGTACTTGTAGGTTATCAAAACAAAACGACATTTACCTTCACTATGTTTGTACTTGTAGGTTATCAAAACAAAACGACATTTACCTTCACTATGCTTGTACTTGTAGGTTATCAAAACAAAACGACATTTACCTTCACTATGCTTGTACTTGTAGGTTATCAAAACAAAACATTTACCTTCACTATGCTTGTACTTGTAGGTTATCAAAACAAAACATTTACCTTCACTATGCTTGTACTTGTAGGTTATCAAAACAAAACATTTACCTTCACTATGCTTGTACTTGTAGGTTATCAAAACAAAACGACATTTACCTTCACTATGCTTGTACTTGTAGGTTATCAAAACAAAACATTTACCTTCACTATGCTTGTACTTGTAGGTTATCAAAACAAAACGACATTTACCTTCACTATGCTTGTACTTGTAGGTTATCAAAACAAAACGACATTTACCTTCACTATGCTTGTACTTGTAGGTTATCAAAACAAAACATTTACCTTCACTATGATTGTACTTGTAGGTTATCAAAACAAAACGACATTTATCTAGTCACCATTGTGAAGGGCTTTGTCATACAATGCAACTTCTGTACTCTCTATTATGCGGCAGCTACAAGAGGGTTGGTAAAACATCACAATTTAAACAATAAGTGTCGTTGTGTTGTTGAGAGCTCGATTTGTTATGAATTGTTCACGAAGAAGTTTTTCATTCAGGAATTTAAAAGAAGTTTATGGTGGTAGCGGAGGTAGGAATGCGTGCGGTTGGTGAGTTGGACAAAATCGTTACGTCTATACCAAAAGTGGTCACACGATTTATCTCTCTAGAAACAACATGTCGGGGACAAAGATGTCGTGAGTCAATACGTCAGGAGTCTGTTTGTCGGGAGTCAATGTGTCGGGTGTCCATTTGTCGGGAGTGTCGCGAGTCAATATGACCGAAGCCCATATTTCGGGACTATTTTCACTGGGTCGTTCTGTCGTGACAAAACAGCCCTCGACAAATGGACCCAGTCATTTTGGCCCCCGTCACTACTACTCCCGACAAAACAGATCCCAGCATTATGAATTATGACTCCCAGTGGCGTAGCCAGGAATCAGTCAATGGAGGGGTTCAAATATTTTTCCATATGTATATAGATGTAAATATATTTTGTATATATATATATATATATATATATATATATATATATATATATATATATATATATATATATATATATATATATATATATATAGTGGTGTGAGTCAAGGGAGGGGTTATAACCCCCCTAACCCACCCTTGCCTACGCCACTGATAACTCCTGACTAAGTGATGACCACTCCGTCCCTAGATATACCGTGGTCAAGAAACAGATAAGCTCTACTTCTTATATCCCATTGATCGCCTAGGCCGACAGGAGAACTGCATGCCTCGGCATAAAATTCAAGTCAAAATATCAGTTTTAGCAACAGCTGTACATGTCTGAGGTATTTTTATAACTACAAGCAACACAATGTCCAGTGACTAACTAGTCAGTCACTAAATAGTCAGTGACTATATATTATGTGACTGAGCAGTCAGCAACTAATCCTTTGAAACATTCGGAAAACACCAGTCAAACAGTGTAACAAAACACCAATATAACAGTGTAATAAAACACCAGTAAAACAGTGAAACAAAACACCAGTCAAACAGTGTAACAAAACACCAGTCAAACAGTGTAACAAAACACCAATAAAACAGTGTAACAAAACACCAGTCAAACAGTGTAACAAAACACCAGTCAAACAGTGTAACAAAACATCAGTCAAATAGTGTAACAAAACACCAGTCAAACAGTGTAACCAAACACCAGTCAAACAGTGTAACCAAACTCCAGTTAAACAGTGTAACAAAACACCAGTCAAACAGTGTAACAAAACACCAGTCAAACAGTAACAAAAACAAGATATGACTGATAACACAAAGAAATTATTACAAATGTTTTCTTCTGTTATATTTATTTATTTCTAATTAGTTCCCATCAGCAAACAGCACCTGCAATATAATTAATATCACAATGGTGGTCAGTCAGTTTACATAAAAAGTAAAGCATACAATATGTCAACGTAAACCTACCTCTCCTTAACATTACATAACTGTGCACAATCCCAATAACTAAATATTTGAAAATTTATTTCTAAAAGTTAAAGGCTATAAATAACGGTGATATTAAAGTCTTGCTATGCCAGTGAACAAGATAAAGATGACCTGCTAAAGATTTGATGAAGGACCTACCTGGACTGGTCAAGAGTAGAAACTTGATGAAGGACCTACCTGGACTGGTCAAGAGTAGAAACCTGATGAAGGACCCACCTGGACTGGTCAAGAGCTATACTGATGGGGGGGGGGGAGATGAGCCCGAAGAGATGCCTGGAAGAAACTCTGCCTGACAGCATCTGGCCACATTGGTAGCCTTAATGAATTTTCTCAGCTGTAGGCCTACATACCGGCATTGCTATAGTCTATATTCGAAGGTTATTTGAGGCATCTGTTAGTTACTTCCCATGTAAAATATTAAAATCACCAAGGGAGGTAGCCCTTAACTCTTTTACGAAAAGTCAAATAAATACAAATACAACAGTAATGAAAAGAAAATGCGAATTACCGTTCATTTATTCACAAAATACAGATTATGTAATTCTAAAATATGTGTAAGTATACCATTTTATATTAAAAAAATGTTAGAACTATCATTGACTCAAGTTTAAATAAAAAACTATAACAGTATTCATACGTACTTAGTAGATTAATTAAATCCCTACAACAACAGCGAAATTTGACTTTGAACAAAAATACCAATTATCTAGTGACTTGAAACTTCAAGTCGAAACCAAATAAGACAATCATGGGCACCATGAGAAGAGTAGCAGTATTAAATATAGAGCAACTCCAGGATGAGTCATCTGCCGCAAAGCTCAGAACCATCATGTTGGCCCAGTATGGAGTAATTTCAGCAGAACAAACACAACGTGAGTAGCAACAATACATGTCCTCCTGTAATTTTCTAGGGCCAACCACTCCTCATTTTATATACATGATAAATGTACAACAATGTATTGTAAACATAAATGACCTATTTTATTTTAAACAAAAAATGTAGAACACAAATGTTTTATTAGAAATGTGTCTTACAAAATATAACTAAAACATTATGACAATAGAGCTCTTGCTAGTGAACTAAGTAAAGCCATATCTAGTTATACTTCTTTTTACAAGTGTTTCTTTTAAAAATTTCATTTCTAATCGCACCTCAAGGTTTCGAATAATTTACAAATCAAAATTTTTTTTAAATAAAAATGGTTGGCTTTGGCAAAACTATTTCCTGTCTCTGCATTTGTTTCATTCTTACTGTTTTGTAAAGTATATATTCACCTTGCTTTGAGTATTGCATTTCCCTTCTGAAATATTGCACTTATGTCATTAGGTTTACCATAACCAGGATTGAAATTAAATTTAAACTATTTCACTTCAGGTAAAAAAAAAAAAAAAAAGTCGAACCAAATAAAAAAAAAAAAAGTCGAACCAAATACATGTGTGCTTAGTGGTGACGTCATTACAGCCTGTATCAAGGCTACCCCGACACATTGATCCCGTCTAAAGGGCCAGTAACAAATGGACCCCGTCCCAAAGGCTCCAATCAAAACGGCCCCCGTCATTACGTATCCCACCCAATAGGCTCCACGCTAAAGGACCTCAGTCATTAGGACTCAAGACAAGGAGGGCCCCTGTCAATACTGTTCCCATAGAAACAAAACATCTCCCGACCGCATTTAATATGACCCCCACCCCACTCTCCACCACTGATAACTCCGGACAGATCCCAGCATTATGAATTAGGACTCCCAGTGGCGTAGCCAGGAATCGGTCATGGGAGGGGTTCAAATATTTTTCCATATTTATATAGATGTAAATATATATATATTTGTGTGTGTATATATATATATATATATGTATGTGTATATATATATATAGTGGTGTGAGTCAAGGGAGGGGTTATAATCCCCCTAACCCACACTTGCCTACGCCACTGATAACTCCTGACTAAGTGATGACCACTCCGTCCCTAGATATACCGTGGTCAAGAAACAGATGAGCTCTACTTCATCTATCTTATTGATCGCCTACTCCGACAGGAGAACTGCATGTCTCGGCATAAAATTCAAGTCAAAATATCAGTTTTAGCAAAAGCTGGTTACGTCTGTAATATTTTTATAACTACAAGCAACACAATGTACAGTGACTAACTAGTCAATCACTAAATAGTCAGCCACTATATATCATGTGACTGAGCAGTCAGCAATTAATCCTTTGAAACATTCGGAAAACACCAGTCAAACAGTGTAACAAAACACCAATAAAACAGTGTAACAAAACTCCAGTCAAACAGTAACAAAAACAAGATATGACTGATAACACAAAGAAATTATTACAAATGTTTTCTTCTGTTATATTTATTTATTTCTAATTAGTTCCCATCAGCAAACAGCACCTGCAATATAATTAATATCACAATGGTGGTCAGTCAGTTTACATAAAAAGTAAAGCATACAATATGTCAACGTAAACCTACCTCTCCTTAACATTACATAACTGTGCACAATCCCAAAGAATAAATATTTGAAAATTTATTTCTAAAAGTTAGAGGCTATAACTAAAGGTGATATGAAAGTCTTGCTATGCCAGTGAACAAGATAAAGATGACCTGCTAAAGATTTGATGAAGGACCTACCTGATCAGGTCAAGAGCTAGACTGATGTAGAAACTTGATGAAGGACCTACCTGGACTGGTCAATAGTAGAAACTTGATGAATGACCTACCTGAACTGGTCAAGAGCTAGACTGATGTAGAAACTTGATGAAGGACCTACCTGGACTGGTCAAGAGTAGAAACTTGATGAAGGACCTACCTGGACTGGTCAATAGTAGAAACTTGATGAATTACCTACCTGAACTGGTCAAGAGCTAGACTGATGTAGAAACTTGATAAGGACCTACCTGGACTGGTCAAGAGCTAGACTGATGTAGAAACTTGATGAAGGACCTACCTGGACTGGTCAATAGTAGAAACTTGATGAATGACCTACCTGAACTGGTCAAGAGCTAGACTGATGTAGAAACTTGATGAAGGACCTACCTGTACTGGTCAAGAGCTAGACTGATGTCTTCATACAACTGTAGCAGTACTCAGCAAAGTGGGACTCCATCAGAAGGTTGTCCAGTCTCTGTAGGTGTCTGTCTGTGGAGGTGATACACAGGTGTGTTGTAGCTTATAAGTTATTAGACCTTTATTGTAAAATATTAGACCTTTAGTGAAAATATTAGATCTTTAGTGTAAAATATTAGACCTTCAGTGTAAAATATTAGACCTTTAGTGAAAATATTAGAACTTTAGTGTAAAATATTAGACCTTTAGTGAAAATATTAGACCTTTAGTGAAAATATTAGATATTTAGTGTAAAATGTTAGACCTTTAGTGAAAATATTAGATCTTTAGTGTAAAATATTAGACCTTCAGTGTAAAATATTGGACCTTTAGTGTAAAATATTTGATCTTTATTTTAAAATATTAGACCTTTAGTGTAAGTCATGAGACATTTGGTTCACAACATTAGACCTTTGTAAAGTATATTATCAAGAGCCATCATCTCTCACCTGTGTAAACTGTTAGACCCCCCCCCCCCCTCCCTAACCTGTTTAATATGTTGTACTTCTCTCACCTGTGTAAATGACCCCCCCTCACCTGTGTAAACTGTTAGCCCCTCCTCATGTGTGAATTCTTAGACACCCCCCTCTCACCTGTGTAAATTACCCTTTCTCCCCTGTGTAAATTCTTAGACACCCCCCTCTCACCTGTGTAAACTGTTAGCCCCCCCCCCCCACCTCTGTAAATTCTTAGACCCACCCTCTCACCTGTGTAAACTGTTAGACCCCCCTCTCACCTATCTAAACTGTTAGCCCCTCCTCATGTGTGAATTCTTAGACACCCCCTCTCACCTGTGTAAACTGTAAGGCCCCTCACCTGTGTAAATTACCCTTTCTCCCCTGTGTAAATTCTTAGACCCCCCTCTCATCTGTGTAAACTGGTATCCCCCCTCCTCACCTGTGTAAACTGTTAGACCCCCCCCTCTCACCTATGTAAATTCTTAGACCCCCTCTCACCTGTGTAAACTGTTTGACCCCCCTCCTCACCTGTATAAACTGTCAGGCCCTCAACTATAGACTGAATGTTTGGCAGCTTGGCCAGCTCCTGTGGTAGAAAGTTCCGGAGGACAACATTGATGAGCTGCTGGGCTGGGTAGTAGTTCCTGCTGTTGGTGTTCCAGTCCACAGCAAACTTTAACACAGATTCTATTTGGTCCATCCGCAGTTTGCAGATCAGTCTCTCTAACTGTTTCTCCCCGTCCTCCAACTTGAGAACCTCTGTTTCAACATAGACGATGGATTGTAGAAGGAATACACACAACAGTCAAGAAACATAATTCACATTGTGTTAAAAACAACAGTTTTTTCAACAAAGAATTAATGGAATAATCAAATGCTAGAAAAAAAAAATACCACTATTAAAAAATTGTTTATGCTAACCATTTAAATTTAAAAAAAAAAACAAAAACAAGATATACAATCAATATATCAAGCAAAAAGAAGATTTTGTTTTAATCAGTGTATCACATGTTATACATAAGATTGTAATAGTTTACATGTAATGTTTGTGTTAACTTAGATCAGTTACTTATTTAGGTGTAAGGGATACTAGCCCCTCCCCCCACCTGACTTTCTGCCAGTGTGATGTTTACTATTTTAGAAAGCAGAGATCTAAAAAAAATTGTAAGTCATCTCACCTTTGAGAATATTCAGAGCTCTGTACGGCTTACTGAGAGATATAGCCAGCCCCATAGCCCTGACAAACTTCTTGTCTGCTATCAGATTGGACAAAACTTGCTCCCTGAAAGAAAATTTTTATGTCTCAGAGTGCTCAAAAACATACTTTTATTTTACAAAAGTACTAGTCTCAGAGTACTCAAAAACATACTTTTATTTTACAAAAATACTGTATAATTCGACCAAAGCATTTTGTAAACTTTAGATAAAAGAATAAAAAGGAAAACATTTTCACACTGTTATTCCATTATTAACAGCAGGAAAAAGTGACAATAATATTGTGTAACTGATTGTGTATAAAAACAAGACAAAGTGACAATATTAATGTGAAACAGATTGTGTATAAACAAGAAAAAGTGACAATATTATGGTGAAACAGATTGTGTATAAAAACAAGACAAAGTGACAATATGATTATGAAAGAGATTGTGTATAAACAAGAAAAAGTGACAATATTATAGTGATACAGATTGAGTATAAAAACAACACAAAGTTACAATAATATTGTGATACAGATTGTGTATAAATAACAAAATAAGTGACAATATAATTGTGATACAGATTGTGTATAAACTCACTGCATGACGTGCTTCTGGATTTGTTCCTGTTTTTCTGTTTCTTCTTGTTGTGTCACATCCTGCAACACATTATAACATATTAGAATATAAAATTATTTATATATATATATATATGTACATGAAAAAAAGGAGTTATTTCAACATCATTTTAAAAACTTGGAACGTGTTTTTGTCAAAACTATAAAATTACATAAGTACATTTTCCACTGAGCCATTCATATATAGGTTTAGTAACAAGATTCCACTCCAACTTTCTATGCTGATAAAGAAAGCTGCTAAAACAAAAATGTTGTGAGTGAACAAAGGAAGACAAACCTTCCACAAGACAACTGTGGAGTCAGCTCCCCCTGACAGTACATAATCCTCTTGTGATGTGGCTGCTATTGTCCACACTTTGGCATCGTGGCCTTCAAAAGTTTTCAAACATTCACTTGTTTTAATCAGCCAAAGTTTCAGTAAACCATCTGAACCACTGTGGGAAAAAAAAAACATTTAAATGAACATTTTTCCTACTTAGGCGGCTGTACTAATTTCATCAACTAGTGTCAAATTTCACATCGGCTCCACAAGAAACATTGCCCACCTTCATCAACACACACATGGCCGCAATCACCATCGCTTAACAAATGAATCCCATCAACACAAAAATTGACCCCTTCACCTCCATCTGCACAAGGCCAAGCATTAACCCCCCCCCCCCAATAAAAACAGACATTAATCACCCCCATCAACAATCAAACAACCCCCCCCCCCCCCATCAACAAACACAACTCCCCCCCCCCCAGCAAAACACATCCCCATATAAAAATACCCTTTCACCCCCATAAAGATATACATAAAAATTCAACTTTCAAAACAGACATCAACTCCCCCCCCCCCCCCCCCCCCCACAACATGTCTCAGTATAAAAATACCCCTCCACCCCCATTAAGACATACACATCAATGATCATACAGAACTTCCAAATATTTGATCCTAAACAAGCACTGTTAACATAAAGTCCCTGTACACCAGAGCTACTGTCACATAAAGTCCCTGTACACCAGAGCTACTGTCACATAAGTCCCTGTACACCAGAGCTACTGTCACATAAGTCCCTGTACACCAGAGCTACTGTCACATAAAGTCCCTGTACACCAGAGCTACTGTCACATAAAGTCCCTGTACACCAGAGCTACTGTCACATAAGTCCCTGTACACCAGAGCTACTGTCACATAAGTTCCTGTACACCAGAGCTACTGTCACATAAGTTCCTGTACACCAGAGCTACTGTCACATAAAGTCCCTGTACACCAGAGCTACTGTCACATAAGTCCCTGTACACCAGAGCTACTGTCACATAAGTCCCTGTACACCAGAGCTACTGTCACATAAGTCCCTGTACACCAGAGCTACTGTCACATAAGTTCCTGTACACCAGAGCTACTGTCACATAAGTCCCTGTACACCAGAGCTACTGTCACATAAGTTCCTGTACACCAGAGCTACTGTCACATAAGTCCCTGTACACCAGAGCTACTGTCACATAAGTTCCTGTACACCAGAGCTACTGTCACATAAAGTCCCTGTACACCAGAGCTACTGTCACATAAGTCCCTGTACACCAGAGCTACTGTCACATAAAGTCCCTGTACACCAGAGCTACTGTCACATAAAGTCCCTGTACACCAGAGCTACTGTGACCTAAAGTCCCTGTACACCAGAGCTACTGTGACCTCACCTGGATAAAAGCTGTCTCCCACTTGACAAAAACAAAATGGAGAGCACAGAGCTGTCATGGCCTTCAAAAGTCTGTCAAAAAAGTTTGAAACCTTCAGTTAGATTCAACAGATGAGCTCAGAGTTTGAATACAAACACATCTAAAGAGAAACAACCATTTGGGTAGAGGCTTAACTCTCATTCTACCCCCATCTCTAACCTGAAGTCTAACCCTAACCCACACCAAAGCCTCACTTGAACCCTAATTCTCACACTAACCCTCCAATAACTCTAACCCTACCCTCATCTCTAACCTTAAGTCTAAGTTTAAGCCTAACCCCAGCTCTCACAATAGCCCTCACCCAAACTCAAACCCTAATTCCCACACTAACACCCCAATAACTCTAATCCTCTAACTCTTACCCTAACACTAACTCTTACCCTAATTCTCACACAAACACTAACCCTCTAACAACTCCAACTCTAATCCTCTCACCCTAGCATCACTCTAACCCCAACCCATACCCTAACCCCAACACTAACTCTTACCCTCACCCTCACTCTAACCCAAACTCTTACCCTAACACAAGAGTAGTCAGACACACTCCACAGCTTGATGTAACCATCACCAGAACTTGTGGCCACAATCTAAGTAAAAGATGAAAATTTTAGATTTTAACCTCAAGAATAATCTAATGCATATAGGTAAATAATTACATTTTATTCAAATAAGTTCATATATTTTTTTCTATGATATACAATGAAAAGATTAACATAAAGTAAATTAAAAATAAATTTTAAAAAATTTTTAACTGATGCATTTTATTTGTTTCTCAGAAAAATGAGGAAACGGAAAATGGCAAAAATACAAACCGATTGCGCAAATCAAATACAATAAAAATACATTAATACATTTTCATTCTGTCATATTACATGGAAAATTGTTTTATTATGCTACAATGTTTATGTGGTCATTCTTTGCTAAAGTCTATAAATGATCCATTTAAAAAAAAACAAACCAAAATACATTGCGTTCATTTTAATGGGGAGTCTATAGCACACTTTTCTTGTCACCTTTATTATTTCCTAAACAATGCATGATAAAAAATGTCATCTTGACCCACAACTTACCTGGTCTACAGGTGAGAACTTGACACACCAGATCCCCCTCTTGTGTCCCCGCAGTACAGCAAGAAGTGTGAGGGAGTGGAGTCCATCGTCTATATTCCACAGCTACAGGACAAATGTTTGGTCATATGAAAAATTAAAATGTCTATATTCCACAGCTAAAGGACAAATGTTTGGTCATATGAAACAAATTAAAATGTCTATATTCCACAGCTAAGGACAAATGTTTGGTCATATGAAACAAATTAAAATGTCTATATTCCACAATTGTTTGGTCATATGAAACAAATTAAAATGTCTATATTCCACAGCTACAGGACAAAAGTTTGGTCATATGAAACAAATTCAAATGTCTATATTCCACAGCTAAAGGACAAATGTTTGGTCATATGAAATAAATTAAAATGTCTATATTCCACAGCTAAAGGACAAATGTTTGGTCATATGAAACAAATTAAAACGTCTATATTCCACAGCTAAAGGACAAATGTTTGGTCATATGAAACAAATTAAATAAAGTGCTGAAACATTTAAACATTTTTAGTTTTACATTAGTAATATGAGAACATTTTTATTAAAAATATCTGAATCCATATACAAAAATAACAAGTCTAAAGCAGTTGAGGTGGTCGAATGATGGAGCCACAGCCAACCATACCTTAGCTGTTTTATCATAGGAACCACTGGCTATGAGCTTATCATTAGGGGCCACGGCCAACCATACCTTAGCTGTTTTATCATTAGGGGCCACAGCCAACCATACCTTAGCTGTTTTATCATTAGGGGTCACAGCCAACCATACCTTAGCTGTTTTATCATAGGAACCACTGGTTATGAGCTTATCATTAGGGGCCATAGCCAACCATACCTTAGCTGTTTTATCATAGGAACCACTGGCTATAAGCTTATCATTAGGGGCCACAGCCAACCATACCTTAGCTGTTTTATCATTAGGAGCCACAGCCAACCATACCTTAGCTGTTTTATCATAGGACCCACTGGCTATGAGCTTATCATTAGGGGCCACAGCCAGACAGTTGATGTCCTTGTCGTGTGCATGTTCTGTGGCGGCCACGCGCAGGGTCGCCATGGGGGTGATGTCAGTCTCCGCAGGAAATGACCAGACCTTGAGTGTCATGTCCACGCCACCTGACAGCACATATGTCGGACGGGCTGAATGTCTGAAAAGGTCATGAAAGTTGACAAAAATGTGTCGCTTTAGTTTGACTACAGCTAAAAAACCATTAAAAACACAGTATGATAAATAAATTCTCTAAGGATGTTAAAATGTGTGGATGACCAGTGGTCAAAATAAATTGTGCATGACTTGGACCTGTAACACAACATACTTGACACTGACTGACCTGGCTAAAGCTACAGACTGTACAGCTTGTGTATGACCTAGACCTGTATCACAACATACTTGACACTGACTGACCTGGCTAAAGCTACAGACTGTACAGCTTGTGTATGACCTAGACCTGTATCACAACATACTTGACACTGACTGACCTGGCTAAAGCTACAGACTGTACAGCTTGTGTATGACCTAGACCTGTATCACAACATACTTGACACTGACTGACCTGGCTAAAGCTACAGACTATACAGCTTGTGTATGACCTAGACCTGTATCACAACATACTTGACACTGACTGACCTGGCTAAAGCTACAGACTGTACAGCTTGTGTATGACCTCGACCTGTATCACAACATACTTGACACTGACTGACCTGGCTAAAGCTACAGACTATACAGCTTGTGTATGACCTAGACCTGTATCACAACATACTTGACACTGACTGACCTGGCTAAAGCTACAGACTGTACAGCTTGTGTATGACCTGTATCACAACATACTTGACACTGACTGACCTGGCTAAAGCCACAGACTGTACAGGTTGTGTATGACTTAGACCTGTATCACAACATACTTGACACTGACTGACCTGGCTAAAGCTACAGACTGTACAGCTTGTGTATGACCTGTATCACAACATACTTGACACTGACTGACCTGGCTAAAGCTACAGACTGTACAGCTTGTGTATGACCTGTATCACAACATACTTGACACTGACTGACCTGGCTAAAGCTACAGACTGTACAGCTTGTGTATGACCTAGACCTGTATCACAACATACTTGACACTGACTGACCTGGCTAAAGCTACAGACTGTACAGCTTGTGTATGACCTAGACCTGTATCACAACATACTTGACACTGACTGACCTGGCTAAAGCCACAGACTGTACAGCTTGCGTGTGACCTCGACCTACACCCAAACAAGTGACAAACCCAGTGTCTGCTGATAAATTCCAAATCCTGATGGAAGAATCCTGATGAAAAGAAATATGGCTTTTATTTTGAGAAACAAAAAATTCTATTAACTAAAAATAATTGTAATAAAATCTTTTAAGCTAGATACTTAAATTATTATTTTAATGTCTGCAAATATGTTGGATAAACTTCATTATGTGTCTTTTATATTATATTTGTTCAAAGTTCAAATTATTTTTGGCTATTATGTTTTTTATTACTCAACTACAATTGAAAAAGGAGTAAAATCAAATTTAGTTCTTTTGTTGTTGGTGACATAATAATGTAATTGAAATGTTAATTAATGAGTCTGTACCAGGTCATACCTAGGTGGAGTCTTTAATAACAAATCGCAATTAAATCACAAAGTTTGTATTTCAAAATAAATACAAATTAAAAATATCAAGGTTTTGATCTAGTGTTCAAAAATTAACAGGGACATAGCTGTTTTGTGGAAGATTTAAATGATGTTTATGCATCTTTCCACTTTCTAGACTAGATATTCTAATGTTATTCCAGGATAAATGTTACACATAACATTAAGTTAAGCACAGCAACTTAAGTTAAACACAACAATCAAGTTTAGCACAACAATCAAGTTTAGCACAACAATCAAGTTTAACACCGCACTTACCTTAGAACCAGAGACAATGAAGTTTCCCTTGACATCCAGACTTGTTATAATGTCAGAGTGACCTGCCATCATCTGGCACTCCCAGGTGTCCCTGTTGAAAACTTTGAGCAGGTCAGTGTTGGTGGCCGCCACTACATGCGAGTCGTCTTCCCCCAGGAAATGAAGGCTCAAGATTTCATCCAAATGACCACAGAGCTAGCCAAAGAAAGAATTTTAGTGACGGCTCAAGATTTTATCCAAATGACTACAGAGCTAGTTAAAGAATTTTAGTGAAGGCTCAAGATTTCATCCAAATGACCACAGAGCTAGCCAAAGAAAGAATTTTAGTGACGGCTCAAGATTTTATCCAAATGACCACAGAGCTAGTCAAACAAAGAATTTTAGTGACGGCTCAAGATTTCATCCAAATGTCCACAGAGCTAGTCAAACAAAGAATTTTAGTGAAGGCTCAAGATTTCATCCAAATGACCACAGAGCTAGTTAAAAGAATTTAGCAAAGGCTCAAGATTTCATCCAAATGTCCACAGAGCTAGTTAAAGAAAGAATTTTAGTGAAGGCTCAAGATTTCATCCAAATGACCACAGAGCTAGTCAAAGAAAGAATTTTAGTGAAGGCTCAAGATTTCATCCAAATGACTACAGAGCTAGTTAAAGAATTTTAGTGAAGGCTCAAGATTTCATCCAAATGACCACAGAGCTAGTTAAAGAAAGAATTTTAGTGAAGGCTCAAGATTTCATCCAAATGACCACAGAGCTAGTTAAAGAATTTTAGTGAAGGCTCAAGATTTCATCCAAGTGACCACAGAGCTATTTAAAGAATTTTAGTAAAGGCTCAAGATTTCATCCAAATGACTACAGAGCTATTTAAAGAATTTTAGTGAAGGCTCAAGATTTCATCCAAATGACTACAGAGCTAGCCAAAGAAAGAATTTAAGAGAAGATTCAAAAATTTCATCTAAAAACATGGAGCTACAGAGAGAATTTTAGTGACTGCTCAAAATTCCATCCAAATGACCATAGAGCTAGTGAAAAATAGAATTTTAGTGATGGCATAAGACATAGGACGTAGGAGTGAAGACATTTGGGGGTTAGCCATTGTATGAAAAGGATGTGTTTTTATATTGTGTAGTATTAGTATTTGATAATAAAGTTAATTCTATTTTATGATCAAAGTTGTTTATGTCGTCAACTTAGTGTCATCGGAAAATAAGAGTTCCCGTCCTCATCACATGTTTATAGTTGGAGTGTTAGTTATAGGAGTGGTCATCATATAGATTCATAGAGCACACATATACACATCCCCCCCGCCCCCCCCCCCCCCCCCCGCCCACCACATTAGTGACGGCTTAAAACTTTATCCAAATGACCATAGAGCTAGCTAAAGAAAGAATAACAGTGAAGACTCAAAATTTCGTTGAAATGTCCATAAAGTTAGTTAAAGAATTAAAAAAAAATCTTTTATCTCTGGACTGAGATATTTGAGTTGCTTTACTATAACAGTTGCTTCACATAACATCAATATACTATTTCATCTAGTACTTCCCAATAGGCAAATAAGAACAGAAAAAATTATTTTAGCTATTTGTTATATACAATGTACATTCTTTTGCTATAAAATACTGCCAACTTCATCTAGTATTTTGCTGTAGGTAAATTGGTCCTCCATTGCAGAATTATTTAGATCAGTAGAAGATGAAGAAAGATGACAAAAAATTATGACAAACTGGTGCCACTGAGATTAAAGAGCGATGGAAGATGATAAAACTACTTCAGTCCCACAAACCTGCTTTTCAATTGTAAAATCTTTGCTGAGCTGTATGATGTTGTCGTCATAGGTAGCTAAAACAATGCCGTTTAGATCAGTGGAATAGAGAGCTTGAGTGATGTATGAGTCACTCTTGCTGTCGTCTTCTGAGTCACTCAAGCGACATGTATTTGTGTATTCATATTTGCCAGACTCCGCATTGATAACTCGGACTTCCCCTGAAATGTGTACAGTATTGTATGACACATACTGTTTACCTTGGTTAACGTATTACAAGGAAAACTACTGGTTGAAGGCACTGGACCAAAATAAAATAGGCTGGTTTTTTTAAACCAACTGACTTGTACTTAATCAAAACTACCAACCACTTGAACAAAAAAATAAAAATTGAACTTTCTTACAACACAATAGTACAGTAAAAAAATTAGCCATTAGAACCAACGATAAAATAGGACATACCTAAAAAATTCACCTTTAACCTAACCACCAGTAAAACTGTGAATACCACCAACCATTAGGACCAAAATAAAATGGTCCATAAATTAAAAATTCAACTTTTATTTAAAGACTAGTAACAGGGTGAATACTACCAACCATTAGGACCAAAATAAAATGGTCCATAACTTAAACAACCAGTAAAACAGTGAAAACAACCAACCATTAGAGCAGACAGTTATAAACCTGGATGTGTTGTCGTCATCAATAAGACTGGGGAACTCAAGGGGGACAATCACAGACACTACTGACTGGAACAGAGAGAAAATAAATTCAGACACTGAAAAACCAGACACAGAAACTAAATTCATATATTCAAATCATGCTACCATTTATTTTACATTTTTTATTATTATTCATAGACAAAGATTAGTGTTCATGAAGCTAGTAATTTTGTAATATGAAATGCTACCTGAAACACTGGTATAGTCTTGAAGACTTTCCACTTGTCAGTTTTCCAGATACATACAACTTTATCTTTCCCAGCACTGAAAAATTCAACGTTATTATTTTACAATTTTAGGTGCTAACGCTATGATTGTAACTTCATATTTTTACACACTCTCTATATAATAAAATTTTAAGGTAAACTTTATAAATAATCCAGTCTCATTAACATTAACACAAGCTGTTCAAATTATATTATACCTTCACAGGAAACGTAAAACAATAAAACTTCCATATAATTACCCCCACCACAAAAAAACAACAGTGCAACATTTATTATACATGGTTAAAAACAACACATTTTAAGACATTAACAATAAAAAGTACAAGACTTCATTATTGTCTATTAAAAATGTCCATGATAAATACCTCAGATAACATCTCATAGAATACGAACAAACAAAAAAATACACAAAAAGATGGTTTAACCATTAAAGAAATCACCAGTACGTGACGTCACCATAAATAAACTGACCTGTACATGGTTGCCCCATTATCAGTAAATGCTATGGAGGTGACCAACCCACCATCAAAAACTCACCTGTACATGGTTGCCCCATTATCAGTAAATGCTATGGAGGTGACCAAGTCACCATAAATAAACTCACCTGTACATGGTTGCCCCATTATCAGTAAATGCTATGGAGGTGACCAAGTCACCATAAATAAACTCACCTGTACATGGTTGCCCCATTATCAGCAAATGCTATGGAGGTGACCAAGTCACCATAAATAAACTCACCTGTACATGGTTGCCCCATTATCAGCAAATGCTATAGAGATGACCAAGTCACCATAAATAAACTCACCTGTACATGGTTGCCCCATTATCAGCAAATGCTATGGAGGTGACCAAGTCACCATAAATAAACTCACCTGTACATGGTTGCCCCATTATCAGCAAATGCTATGGAAGTGACCTAGTCACCATAAATAAACTGACCTGTACATGGTTGCCCCATTATCAGCAAATGCTATGGAGGTGACCAGGCTGGTGTGACACTCACTGGACATGATGCAGGCGCTGAGCTTCAGGTCCCAGACCTTGACAGTGTAGTCCTCGGCAGCTGAGACCAGGTGGAGCTGCTCAGCTCTGGGGTGAAAGGTCACGTACCTGTGGAATGGGACATGTGAGTCTTAGGGACAGGTGAGTCTTAGGGACAAGTGAGTCTTAGGGACAGGTGAGTCTTAGGGACAAGTGAGTCTTAGGGACAGGTGAGTCTTAGGGACAAGTGAGTCTTAGGGACAAGGATCAATGTCAGGTGTTAAAGGTAACTGTCACACCTTAATCACATAAGTCAGGCTCACTACACTCAACAAAAATTTTCAGAAATGAAAACAGAGATTTCCCTACATTCACTGTCAATTTTTAATGAACAATACATTTCATCCTTTTTTTTTTTTCATTCAACATAATGTGAAGTCTCTCTTATTTATCTAAGTACTGATGTAAATGTAAAAAAAAATTCCGACTAAAATCGATGAAATTTTAACTAAACCTTATTGTAAAATTTTGGACGAGGAAAGGAAAATGTGTTGGAGTGAATAGCAGGGCGGAAAGCTGAAGCACTGATATAGAGTTTAAAAAAAATTGTTTTTATATTTACAGTAAGTGTAGACTGAGCAAGGTTAGAGTATTCTTATTATACAACACTATTGTCTTTATAGGAGTTAGTGTGATCTTCATGAGACCAGCTGTTAAACTGGTGACCAGCCATTAAACTGGTGACATGCTGTTAGACTAATGACCAACAGTTATACTGGGGACCAGCTGTTCAACTGGTGACCAGCTGTTCAACTGGTGACCAGCTAAGTCAGTTTCAGAGAGGCCATCCTCACCTTACAACACCACGATGACCTTTAAAATTGTGAGTGAAATAGCCCCTGACAATGTCGTAGACTTTGATGGTGTGGTCAGCACAGCCAGAGGCCAACAGGGTGATGGTGGGGTCAAAGGCTAGACAGGTCACAGGGGCATTGTGGACAGACTGTGAAAAAAGGACCAAAATGGTGATATTATCTGACCAAAAATGTATAATGTAATGTATATTAAAGAATCATTTTATATGAAAAATAAATATTTAAACTTTGTAATAATATATGAAAAAAGTAAATCAAAAACTATTCTGAAATATGAATATGAAGTATTAATAATTTTTGGTTATAAAATTATACTGTAAAACAAAGCAATTAGAACCAAATTAAAATATATTATCCAAGATTATAAGACTGCAGCTGTAAACTTCTGGCAATTGAATTTTTATAAAAAAAAATCTTTAGCAACATAGCAAACTGATCAGTGTATAAAAAGTACCCACCCTCCATGTTTTGACTAGGGTTTTGTCTCTCCATCGCCACTGTCTGAAGAGCTGATTTCTGGTTGCCAAAACTAAAAACTAGAATTATAATTTTTACAGGTTAGTAGTCAGACATTCAGCATAGAACAAAACTCAGGTATTAGATTTTTTAACAATAACCATACGTAAAACAAAACATCGTTAAATAAATATTATGTTTTTTTGCCATTTCAATCATTTTCTAAAATTGAAATAAATCTCTCACTTTTCTACCTAATTAAAAGCTAGCTTTATGAATTTCCTTCAGTCTATATTCAGGCTTTGACTTACCTCATCATCACGACTCAGCAGAAACTGGCAGATTTCTTCATCCTCGTCCTGGATATATTTAAAAAATATATTGGGAAACAGTTTAAGCTTTATTAATATTAGACTTATTATAATCTTCTTATATGCAGAAGTAATTGAAACAGGTGAATTCTACTTCAGATGATGAATATTAGACTGAATTAGAATTAAATAACTCAATAAATAAGGAATGCGTATTGTTAAAAACGTAGTCTGAACACCATGACAGTTACCTGGCCAATAGACATTGTGATCTTGCCTGTTTTGATATCAACAATCTTAACCTCTTTGCCACACCCACAGAAAAGTTTGGTTCCATCACTGCTGAGCTAGTTTGGGGTAAACAAAAACATTTTGTAATATTCAGAGGAGATAGGACAGTTGTTTAATTAAAAAATCTGCTAAAACAGAAAAGGAAAATTTACTCACAATTTGTTTTTTTTAACAAGTGTAAAAAGGCTCATGAGAAAGAAGCTTTGATTAACTGCTTATTTTAGATAGAAAATGCAGTCTTGCATAGGACATGTACAAAAAATATTTCCTTCAATTAGTTCCTCTAAACTTTATGTTATCAATCACTAACTCTACATTATAATTACAAATACAAGTGTAGCTAAATAAAATCAGGAGATATTGTTTTTTTTTAAAAATAATCACCTGTAGTTGTCCACCTGTGTAGAACGCTGAATATTTTTCATTTATAGCAAAACTGAAACAAAAAAAATCTGTGTTATTCTACATGTAAGAAAATGATTCATAAAACACATAGTTACATTACATGTAACAAAAAGAAATATTTAAAAATTTTCTCCAGAAATTTTAACAGGCTAAACAATCTAAGATTAATCCACTTTTGCATTGTAAAAAATGTTGAAACCAGAGTTTTTGACATTATTTCACATTTATAAAGACTTTTTTTTTATAAATTGTAGGTTAATTTTAATAAACATGGATAAAACATCCCACTCATTGTAACTAGGAATTTTTTTTTTTTTAATGCTGTTTATTAACATAATGGGTGACCCCTAGTTTACTTCAAAATTCCAAAAGCAAAAATAAAATCTAAATGAGGGCAGAATAAGGGTCTTAGTGAAATGTGAAACGCAAAATGGCGAGGTGGTAAAATGGAAGTTGTAACTGCTGAATGACTGGTAAATAGCGAGACACTGTTTCAAACTAAGTGGTATTCTACTATAAAAAAGTTGTTCAATTATAGACCAATTTAGAATGCAGCTACATGGTACATTATAAATCATTATTATAACAATACCAACTTAAATCATAAATAAAGGGTTTAGGCCAATTTTAGGCCTAAATTAAAATTCTGGATCAAAGTTTTCTGTATCATTAGTTAGCACGTTGGAATTCGGATGCCGTAAGTAAAAGTTTCACAGATACCATCATAATTTACTCACACCAAGCCTACTAGATCTAGATCTAAATATTATCCAATATTAGGTCTAAGGGGTTGTCCATAAATGACGTCACACTCATAAGGGGGGGGGAGGTCCGTAATTTTGTGACAGTGTGTGGTGAGGGTTTGGGGGGGGGGGGGGGTGGGTTTCAGATGTTGTGACATCACATGTTTGCATTATAAAACAGCAATGTTAGAAAACAAAATTTAGCCATTACGGTTATTTCGCGTTTTAGAAAACTGTTTTAATTTTTAATAAATTCATTCCCTAAATTAAATTGTAATAGGAATTGATTAAAGGCCGATGCTAGCTGGAATAAGATACTAGTTAGATACGCATGCGCAATGGAGAGAAACTACGACTTGCCATCGTGGCGATGTTTTCTATGGTACTGCGCATGCGTGTGTTTACAACCGCAGAACACTAACCCCAACACTATCCCTAACCCTAGCCATAGGTCACTGCGCAGAACTATCTTTTGCCGACCAAGTTGAGACTTTGGGGAGAAAAATCTTTTTCCGAGTAGTCACTTCGTTGATTAAAATACTCTGTTGACAGAGTTCAGACAAGATTTTTGAAAAATAATTTCTGTTTTAGGAAAAATTCAACTGCAGTTTTGAGGGGGAGGGGTGTAGGCTGAGGTGTGGTGTGAGAATGAGAAAGCGAGGGTCTGAAAAGTTGAAAAGTGAGTGAAGTGACTCCTGAGTTGAGTTTGGAAAATAGAATTTCAAGTTCATAGATTTATTAATTTTGAACTAATAATGTGTATAATCATTAAAATAACACTACAGCCGTTGAACCCTAAATTTATCAGCGCCCATTAATCTACACACCTTGTTTTCAACCGGTTCATTTTTCAATTTGTTTAAGAACTCATGTGTTACTTGTGGTTTAAATATTGTAAACAAGACCATATCCGTTTCCGGTTGTTAAGTACTTTTGTTTTCTTCTGACTAATTCGCATTTTTAGAAATAAACCATTTTATTATTAACAACAGACACACTCCTGTGGGGGAGGAAGTAGGTTGGAATTTTGCGACGATGTGCGACGAGGAGGTGGGGGGTGGGAGTTTAGAAGGCTAGAAGATGAATTATTCGCGTTTTAGACAGCTGTTTTTGTAAAGTGTATTAGAAATTAGCTCAGTAAATATTTTGAAAAGAAAAGAATCGATGAAAAAAATCAAACTGCTATGGGGGGGGGGGGAGATGTAGGCTGAGATGTGACGTCATAGTAGGGGTGTTTTTTTTTGTGATAATGTGTAGCCATGAGCAGAGGCGTAGCGACCCTTCCCGGCGCCCGGGGACATACTTCCAATTTGGCGCCCCCTCGAGAGCAAATTTTCGATTTGCACCCCCCTCGAACTTTTCATTTGCAACCCCCCCCCCCTCAAACTTTCGATTTGCACCCCCCTTTGAACTTTTCATTTGCACCCCCCCTCAAACTTTCAATTAGGCGCCCCCCCCCCTAAGGTCGGCGCCCATGGACATATGTCCCCCCCCCCCCGCCCCCCCCCCCCCCCTCGCTACGCTACTGGCCATGAGGAGGAAAAGGTCATTCGAATGCGAAGTACCAAGCATCACCCCAATCGGAAACCTGCGCAACAAAAACTGCGCAAACAGAAAAATGCGCAAATACAAGCTATTTATTATACTAATACACTTTAATTTTGTCTTATTTCGTTGAGATATTGTTAATTATGCTACAATGTATATGCAGACACAGGGGCGTGACACCAAAGCAAAAAATAGCCAAATATATACAGAAAAATGATAATTCTACTTAATTAAGTGATTAATTCGAGTGTTAAATAGTCTTTTAAGAGGTGCAAATCAAAAGTTTTAGGGGGGGGAGGGTGCAAATGTGCAAATCGAAAATTGAAAGTTTGTCCATGGGAAGGGTCGCTACGCCTCTGGGGGGGGGGGGGTGACACCATTAAGTGCAGCACCGGGTGACACCCGACCTCGTTACGCCACTGTGCAGACACTATTTGTTAATGTCCTTAAATGGTGGATTTAAGAAAACAAAAATGGCCTTGCGCACTTCTTTCTGCGCAGTTTTCCGTTGCGCATCTTTCCAGTCACCGCTTAAAAGTAAGTTATGAGATGCATAATATACAAACTTCAATAGAACTAAAACTGCAGCTAGACATCGAAGCCTGCATTTGATCTCATGCTTATATGCCAACATCAATTTTTTTTTCTCTGGAAGATTTTTCGGAGGATTATTTTGAGCCTTGTTAAAAGTTTGAAGACTTACCACGAAAAACAAATTATTCCCCTTTTTGCTATCAACCCTCCAGCTTTTTAATAAATCCATATAGCTCATTACTTCCCTTTCTATTTATATTCATTAGAAGAAAAAAAAAATTCCAATCAGACAGTAAAAACTCATCAGCTTAACCAAAAAAATTAAAAAGGAACGCCTCCTCCAATCAATCCACCCACCCTCTCCCCCTTTTCCGTCCTTCAAAAACACACGTAAAAAAGAAAATACCAATTTTCGAGCATGCCAGAAAATGCAGCAGCAATGGATGGGTGCATTAAACGGGCCAGGCTAGGTCAGCTGATACGAGAATGAAAGAGCTGTCGAGAAAATCTAAACATTGATAGAATTTGAGCACCCTATAATCCATTAACGATGACATTAACCTGCAATACATCGCTGAGATGGGGTGGGGGGGGGGGTTATATTTACACACATTTTTTTTATAGACCAGATAATGGTGTGGTGCCGTCAACGAGTCGGGCGCCACTAGGTGGTGCAGAGCTGTGGGGCGCCGCATTGGGTGAGGCATCCTGGGGTAAACTACAGTAATGCATCGCGTTACTTTGTGTTGGACTTTTAAAAAAAAATATCTAAAAAAATGTGTTAATATGCTATTGTAATTACAAGCTATTAAATATTAGTTACGGCCAGCGGCGTCGCTAGGTCGGGTATCACCAGATGCGGGACTTCGTGGTGTCACCCCCCACCCAAGAAACAAAGTATATATATATATATATATATATATATATATATATATATATATATATATATATATATATATATACATATATATATATATATCTAATATATAAAGCTCAGTTCTGTAACGTGTGGCAAAAAACAAAAAAGTTTGTCGTTGACACTTCTACGGATTTAAGTGTTAGATTTTTTATCGTGCTCAAAGTCTAAATTTACGAGTCAAAAAATTACCATTGAAAGTCTTTAAAAACAATTTTCATTCTATTTACTTAGAAGAATAATTTTCAATTATGAACGCGACATAAAATTTTTAAAAAGTGTATCGACGTTTATAAAATTTCTAAAATTGTGTCGGAAATGTATTGACTGCAAAGTTACTTCCCTTTAATGAAAAATAAATCCTTAAGAAGAGAGAATTAACATTTTATTACTTTGTTTTTGGTGTTAAGAAAAAAAAAATAATTACACAATTAGCGGGGATTGATTAAGTGCAATGTCGTTAGGTATTTTTAACACTGACTTTTATTTATTCTATACACTGAACATACTGTTCAATAATTATTATTTTTTTTTTAAATCAATAACATTTAATAAGCCAGGTCCTACAAATCATATACGTTTATTTCTTTCCATTTACGGATAAGCTTGGAGTATTATCATTTTTGTTCACTAAATTGAAACAGGCGCGTCCGCCGGCGCCCCTGCACGGTTTGATTTGGCACCCTGGGCTATCATGTGAGCGCTATGCTGCATAATTTTGTTTTAAACAGTGCGATAGACTATGGGTAAGAAAGGTTACTATCAGTGTTTCTTCCAGACTTTTTTTTCCGGGGGGACACTTGAAATCTTCGGGGGGGCGGTAAACTTTCTTCGGGGGGGGCGGACACTGTTAAAAGTATATATTTTCTATATAAATTATGTAAATTTCATATCGTTCTGGGGGGCGGTAAAAATTTTTCGGGGGGGCAAAGCCCCCCCGAAGAGATGCCTGGAAGAAACTCTGGTTACTATAGTCTTTAAGTGAATCAAATCCGGGCGTCCTCCGGCACCCCGACAGGGTGCTATTTGGCGCCCCGGGCCTTCCGGTGTACGCTATGGTATCTACGTTCGCGTGAGTTCAAAAGACTATAAATAAGTTATGCACTATAGGCGTTTACTAAGTTCAATCAGGCGGTGACGTCATGGTGCGTCCTCTGGCGCCCAGACAGGGTGCTTTTTGGGGTCCCGGGCCTCCCGTGTTCGGTTTCGCGCCTACGTTCATTAAAGTGAGTGCAAAAGACTATGAATAAGTTGGGGTACTATAGTCGTTTATTAAGTTGAAGTAGGCGATTCAGCCCCGTGAGCACTTTGCGTTTATATTCGCGTTAGTATTTTCTTTGTGTTTAGGTTGGGTTTGCGTTAGTGGTTGCGTTTTGATTTGGTTCGTTTTTGTTCTTTCTTTTTTCGTTTTCGTTTGTGTTTTATTTTCATTGGGTTTGTGTTTGTATTTGTGTTTGAGGTTGGTTTTGCGTTTGGATTTGGTTTGTTTTCGTTTGTTTTTTCTTTTGTGTTTTTTTTTCTTTGGGTTTGTGGTTGGTTTTGCGTTTGTATTTGGTTTGTTTTCGTTTGCTTTTTCGTTTGTTTTTTTCTTTGGGTTTGTGTTTGTGGTTGGTTTTGTGTTTGGATTTGGTTTGTTTTCGTTTGCTTTTTTCTTTGTGTTCGTATTGGTGTTTGTGGTTGTGGTTGGTTTGTTGTAAGTTTTTGTTTTCGTTTGTATTTGTAATTGTGTTAGCGTTATGTTTGCGTTTTGTTGTTTTGGTTGGTTGTGGTTTGGGTGGGCAATGCCGGGTTTATGATGATTACTAAACACACAGGTGATGGTCTTTAACAGAAGGGTTTTTCACAGAAGCCAGAGCAGGGCCTGGCCGGGACGGCTAGTATCTAATATATAAAGCTCAATTCTGTAACGCATATGTTTGTCGTTGGCATTTCTACGGATTTAAGTGTTAGATCAATTATCGTGCGCGTTTGTCTAAATTTATGAGTTAAAAAATTACTATTAAAAGTGTTGGGAAATCATTTTCATTTTTCAAATTATAGTAATAATTGTCGGCATGTTCATTAAACACAAGTTTTAAAAAAATATCATCTTTTACAAAAATTCTAATTATGTTTTTATTTAGTCCTATAGCGCTTACTTCCCTTTAATAAATTAGGCAAAACACAATTACTTCCCTTTATGAAACCTTTGCATTAGTTGAAAAGCATTTACTTTTTAATTACTTTGTTTTGGTGTTGGGAAAAAAATAATTACATAATTAGCGGGGATTAATCAAGTGCAAATGTTTTAGGTATTTTACGGATAAGCTTGGAGTATTATAATTGTTCATTAAATTGAAACAGGCGCGTTCGTTTAAGTGAGTGCAAAAACTATGAATAAGTTGGGGTACTATAGTCGTTTATTAAGCTAAAACAGGCGATTCTGCCCCGGGCGTTTATGTTCGCGTTAGTGTTTTCTTTGTGTTTAGGTGGGTTTGCGTTAGTGGTTGCGTTTTGATTTGGTTCGTTTTTGTTCTTTCTTTTTTCGTTTTTGTTTGTGTTTTTTTTTGTTTGGGTTTGTATTTGTGTTTTTGGTTGGTTTTGCGTTTGGATTTGGTTTGTTTTCGTTCTTTCTTTTTTCGTTTTTGTTTGTGTTTTTTTGTTTGGGTTTGTATTTGTGTTTTTGGTTGGTTTTGCGTTTGGATTTGGTTTGTTTTCGTTTGCTTTTTCGTTTTTTTTTTGTTTTTTTTTGTTGGTATTGGTGTTTGTGGTTGGGTTTGTTGTTAGGTTTTTGTTTTCGTTTGCTTTTTTGTTTGTTTTTTCTTTGTGTTTGTATTGGTGTTTGTGGTTGTGGTTGGGTTTGTTGTTAGGTTTTTGTTTTCGTTTGTATTTGTAATTGTGTTAGCGTTATGTTTGCGTTTTGTTGTTTTGGTTGGTTGTGGTTTGGGTGGGCAATGCCGGGTTTATGATGATTACTAAACACACAGGTAATGGTCGTTAACAGAAAGGTTTTTCACAGAAGCCAGAGCAGGGCCTGGCCGGGACGGCTAGTATATATATATATATATATATATATATATATATATATATATATATATACATATATATATATATATATGTATATATATATATATATATATATATATATATATATATATATATATATATATATATATATATATATATATATATATATATATACATATAATTATATATATATGTCGCTATACCAAGTTTTTACCAGCAGACCAAGCATCCAACATTATTGTTTTAGCATTTTAATCTCGTGAGTAGTTTTTGTAAGAACCCCAGAACCTTGCTCATGCCCCAGGCAACACTGCCGTTAAGACGGACCAGGGGCCCAACCATGCTGGACGTAAAGACCGACTTAATTGCAGGCCTTCCTAAAGGACCAATCCGCCGTGTGACCAGAAATTACAGTCACGTGGTACTCACCAGGCCTTCTGTGAACTCTAGACACGACTCACGGCGCTGATCGGGGGACCTTAAATCAATACTGAAATAGATTAAACTTTCGTTTAATAGAAATAAAAAAGTAGGATTATGAGGATAGAAGTAGGATTGTAAGGAGTGGGGTGAGATGGCTTGTCTCTGATGATAAAAGGAAACGATGTGGTTTTCTTTAGGGGTAGGAGGGGGGAAAGTACCAGTAGCTTCACAAGATAGGGGAGTATGGAGAAAATTAAAATTAAAATTTAGCTTTAATGTCGTTACATTTTCATAATTATCTTTTTCCTTTCCTGTCCAAGACACATGGGGTAGATGAATATTTCAATGGCCCCAGTATTAAGGAAGATAGTGATATCAGCACTATGTTCAGCTGAGGTAGTTTCCCTAACATGACAGGTACCCATCAGAGCTGGGTGGCCTCAAGCACATCCTACTGAGGCCGGGATCCGAACTCGAAACAATCGGGTTAGCGGCCCCACCATACAACCACACCGTCCCCGTCTAAAAATGTGTATAATACACTTTATATTCACTTTTCTCGTATTTAAATGTCGAGTATTTCCCGAGCTTAACCTTTAGAACTACAATAAAAAAAATCTGATTAATGAAAGTAAATTAACTCGCATAATTGTATCGCCATAAATGCCATTTGGCCAGAACAAAATTCACTCAAGTATGTAAATCCCATTATGGTAGGCTTTCATTTAATTTATAATTATTCTATTTAAATATGTTAAATGAACAACCTAGAATTAATCATTAACAGGCTCAATCTGAATTAAATGAGAGATGTACGGTTAAAGAAGTGCGAAAAAAGACAGTTACAAAGTTCTGAATGGTAACCCGAAATCTACATAGAAAAAAAAATATCGGTTCGATTTGGGTTTATAAAATAACTCCAATAAAACACAACAGCCGTGGCCAAGATGACGAGAAACAATGGGCTTTCTATTTTGCCACAGACATATAATGCGTGGAAAAAACAACGATATTTATAACTTATGAACTTTGACCTATGCAAAAGCAAAGGTTGAGCGATCTACCCATAACGTGCATCAAGTGATCGAGGCAGGCCGTGTCGGTGTGTCCACTGAATAATACATTCGTTTCCCTGAGCCCCTACACATTGGCCTGGCTTTCAAACGCTGCTTACAACATAGCCGTCATTCATAATTTCAACCTTCTATTTTTAGCACTTTTTTGTTGTTGTTTCTTTTACTTTTAATAACTAAACAAGTGTTTAAAATAAAAATAATGTTATTAAAGTAAAACTTTTGGCATAGGTTTGTTTAAAAAAGAAAAAAAAATACAGGTAATTTTTTTCTGTTGGTGTTACGGTTATTGATTAAAATATCGGATTGAGCATTAGGTCGAGGTTTAGCCTGGTTGAGTCCTGTCCTCTCGCGCTTGACATTCGCTCATTAGCAGCGGCAAGTCTGGCCTACTTTCATTCAGGTTGGTTGGTCAAGTACTCACTCACTATGTGGCCTACTTTCTCTCTAGGTGACCTAGACAAATTAATACTCACCCACAATGTGGCCTACTTTCACAAAGGTTGGCTGGACAAGTACTCACCCACTATGTGGCCTACTTTCTCTATTGGTGACCTGGACAAGTACTCACCCACACTGTGGCATACTTTCATTAAGGTTGGTTGGACAAGTACTCACCCACAATGTGGCATACTTTCATTAAGGTTGGTTGGACAAGTACTCACCCACAATGTGGCCTACTTTCATTAAGGTTGGTTGGACAAGTACTCACCCACAATGTGGCATACTTTCATTAAGGTTGGTTGGACAAGTACTCACCCACAATGTGGCATACTTTCATTAAGGTTGGTTGGACAAGTACTCACCCACTATGTGGCATACTTTCATTAAGGTTGGTTGGACAAGTACTCACCCACTATGTGGCCTACTTTCTCTATTGGTGACCTGGACAAGTACTCACCCACTATGTGGCATACTTTCATTAAGGTTGGTTGGACAAGTACTCACCCACTATGTGGCCTACTTTCTCTATTGGTGACCTGGACAAGTACTCACCCACAATGTGGCATACTTTCATTAAGGTTGGTTGGACAAGTACTCACCCACAATGTGGCATACTTTCATTAAGGTTGGTTGGACAAGTACTCACCCACAATGTGGCATACTTTCATTAAGGTTGGTTGGACAAGTACTCACCCACTATGTGGCCTACTTTCTCTATTGGTGACCTGGACAAGTACTCACCCACAATGTGGCATACTTTCATTAAGGTTGGTTGGACAAGTACTCACCCACACTGTGGCATACTTTCATTAAGGTTGGTTGGACAAGTACTCACCCACAATGTGGCATACTTTCATTAAGGTTGGTTGGACAAGTACTCACCCACAATGTGGCATACTTTCTCTATTGGTGACCTGGACAAGTACTCACCCACAATGTGGCATACTTTCATTAAGGTTGGTTGGACAAGTACTCACCCACAATGTGGCATACTTTCATTAAGGTTGGTTGGACAAGTACTCACCCACACTGTGGCATACTTTCATTAAGGTTGGTTGGACAAGTACTCACCCACAATGTGGCATACTTTCATTAAGGTTGGTTGGACAAGTACTCACCCACAATGTGGCATACTTTCATTAAGGTTGGTTGGACAAGTACTCACCCACACTGTGGCATACTTTCATTAAGGTTGGTTGGACAAGTACTCACCCACAATGTGGCCTACTTTCTCTCTTGGTGACCCGAACAAGTACTCACTCACAATGTGGCCTATTTTCACTAAGGTTGGCTGGATAAGTACTCACTCACAATGTGACCTACTTTCTCTATTGGTGACGTGGACAAGTACTCACAGACCCACCCACAATGTGGCCTATTTTCACTAAGGTTGGCTAGACAAGTACTCACCCACAATGTGGCCTATTTTCACTAAGGTTGGCTAGACAAGTACTCACTCATAATGTGGCCTACTTTCATTAAGGTTGGCTAGACAAGTACTCACTCATAATGTGGCCTATTTTCACTAAGGTTGGCTAGACAAGTACTCACTCATAATGTGGCCTACTTTCATTAAGGTTGGCTAGACAAGTACTTCTATAGCCTTAGTCCAACCATGAACAAACAACAAGGCAGCAGTTGATTAATTTTAGAGTTGTCTTTCGTAGATGAGTGCCTATCCCTATCTATCGAGCCTCGTCAGCCCCGGGGACCCACCCATACTGTGACCCACTTTCTCTATGAGATATCAATGACGTAGCTGGGTGGGGACAATAACACAGGGGAGTTTTCTGTCCCTGATGGCCCCTTTACATATTTTTTTCTAATTATTATTTGAAGCCGCTGCTCATCTCTGCTTAATAAGTATCAGAAGGCTGCGTATATTCAGTGGCGTAGGCAGGGGGGGGGGTTTAGGGGGGGGGGGGTCATAACCCCCCTTAGACCCCTCGGTATATAGAAAAAGTATGAGGGTGGGGGTGCAAATCGAAAGTTTGAGGGGGGTGCAAATTGAAAGTTTGAGGGGGGGTGCAAATCGAAAGTTGATGTGTCTCTGTGTCTGTCTGCCATCACTTTGATGTGTCTCTGTGTCTGTGTCTGCCATCACTTTGATGTGTCTCTGTGTCTGTGTCTGCCATCACTTTGACGTGTCTCTGTGTCTGCCATAACTTTAATGTGTCTCTGTGTCTGCCATCACTTTAATGTGTCCCTGTGTCTGCCATCACTTTGATGTGTCTTTGTGTCTGTGTCTGCCATCACTTTGATGTGTCTCTGTGTCTGCCATCACTTTGATGGGTCTCTGTGTCTGATTCACTTTGATGTGTCTCTGTGTCTGTCTGCCATCACTTTGATGTGTCTCTGTGTCTGTGTCTGCCATCACTTTGATGTGTCTCTGTGTCTGTGTCTGCCATCACTTTAATGTGTCTCTGTGTCTGCCATCACTTTAATGTGTCTCTGTGTCTGCCATAACTTTAATGTGTCTCTGTGTCTGCCATCACTTTGATGTGTCTTTGTGTCTGTGTCTGCCATCACTTTGATGTGTCTCTGTGTCTGCCATCACTTTAATGTGTCTCTGTGTCTGCCATCACTTTGATGTGTCTCTGTGTCTGCCATCACTTTGATGTGTCTCTGTGTCTGCCATCACTTTGATCGGTCTCTGTGTCTGCCATCACTTTGATGTGTCTTTGTGTCTGTGTCTGCCATCACTTTGATGTGTCTCTGTGTCTGCCATCACTTTAATGTGTCTCTGTGTCTGCCATCACTTTAATGTGTCTCTGTGTCTGCCATCACTTTGATGTGTCTCTGTGTCTGCCATCTCTTTGATCGGTCTCTGTGTCTGCCATCACTTTGATCGGTCTCTGTGTCTGCCATCACTTTGATCGGTCTCTGTGTCTGCCATCACTTTGATCGGTCTCTGTGTCTGCCATCACTTTGATCGGTCTCTGTGTCTGCCATCACTTTGATGTGTCTCTGTGTCTGCCATCACTTTGATCGGTCTCTGTGTCTGCCATCACTTTGATGTGTCTTTGTGTCTGTGTCTGCCATCACTTTGATGTGTCTCTGTGTCTGCCATCTCTTTGATCGGTCTCTGTGTCTGCCATCACTTTGATCGGTCTCTGTGTCTGCCATCACTTTGATCGGTCTCTGTGTCTGCCATCACTTTGATCGGTCTCTGTGTCTGCCATCACTTTGATCGGTCTCTGTGTCTGCCATCACTTTGATCGGTCTCTGTGTCTGCCATCACTTTGATGTGTCTTTGTGTCTGTGTCTGCCATCACTTTGATGTGTCTCTGTGTCTGCCGTCACTTTAATGTGTCTCAGTGTCTGCCATCACTTTGATCGGTCTCTGTGTCTGCCATCACTTTGATCGGTCTCTGTGTCTGCCTTCACTTTGATCGGTCTCTGTGTCTGCCATCACTTTGATCGGTCTCTGTGTCTGCCATCACTTTGATCGGTCTCTGTGTCTGCCATCACTTTGATCGGTCTCTGTGTCTGCCATCACTTTGATCGGTCTCTGTGTCTGCCATCACTTTGATGTGTCTTTGTGTCTGTGTCTGCCATCACTTTGATGTGTCTCTGTGTCTGTGTCTGCCATCACTTTGATGTGTCTCTGTGTCTGCCATCACTTTGATCGGTCTCTGTGTCTGCCATCACTTTGATCGGTCTCTGTGTCTGCCATCAATTTTTTTGATCGGTCTCTGTGTCTGCCATCACTTTGATCGGTCTCTGTGTCTGCCATCACTTTGATCGGTCTCTGTGTCTGCCATCACTTTGATCGGTCTCTGTGTCTGCCGTCACTTTGATCGGTCTCTGTGTCTGCCATCACTTTGATCGGTCTCTGTGTCTGCCATCACTTTGATGTGTCTCTGTGTCTGCCATCACTAAGCTGCAGATGTCGATGAGATGTTCAAGTTTTTAATGGAGATTTTTCCTTTTAAAATATAGATTTTTATTAAGGACCTGGTTCACGTACAGAGTTTGGATGTCGTTATATGTGTGTGTCTGTCTGTGTGTGTGTCTGTGTGTGTGTGTCTGTGTGTTTGTATTGGTGAAGAGGTTTATTTTTGGTCTGGAGTACTTTATTGAGACGTGTGAAATATGTAGCCATGTGTAGGCCTATGTGTGTGTATGTGTGTGTGACGGTGAGGGGTGTGAGGGGTGTATATTTACGGTCTAAACGTTCTTTTTATACATATTAAAACAAATACAACCGCATAAGTTCAAATGCAGTTATCGCTTTTTTTTTAAAATTTCAAATGTACAGATGAAAATATATTTCTAAAAAACCATTACGTACAATACGTGAGTTGTATGTCATGCTCACTTAAACCATGCAACAGTTCAATAGACAGACGACAACGTGTATTAATGACACTGTTCTGATCACAAGACTTCGATAGTTCGGATATTACACCAGTGCGATTGATCGCTATTGAAATTAAACTATTGATAGAACCCACACCTTACTTTATATTGGATAATTTACTCAACAGCCGATAGAGACACATTTATGTCCGATACTGCATCTCGAAAACTATTCAATACATCGACTTAAAACTATGATAAAAGTTCATCTTTAGACCTAGTGATATTTTGGGCAGATGAAGTAGAGTTCATGTGTTTAACCAGTGTTCACCCCCCCCCCCCCCGGAAATTTAAATCCGCCCCTCCCCTCCCTAAAGTTTCAAGTGCCATCACGGAGAAAAAAAAAGCGTCTGAAAGAAACACGGCTGGACAAAAGACGATGTAAACGGTTTGAAATTATCTTTATTAATTCATGTTCAGTCCTAGTAATCCAGACCACCTTTAAGATCTGCCTCCAGATAAGGCTGATGGGTTGTCCCTAAGCTCAGCTAATAACGTCGATTGCCAATCGAATTGAAAATCTAGTGCTCCGATCTGTATTGTATCGATTTCAGCGACCCCCGCGCGTGACCCTGTTTAAAACAAGCGTGAGCAGGAAAATCTGTGCATCGACCGGATGAGCAGTGCCGGACTTGGCAATAGGCAAGTAGGCAATTACGTGCAGGCTGCCGGGCTTTGCAATAGGCAAGTAGGCAATTACGTGCAGGCTACTGGGCGTTGCAATAGGCAAGTAGGCAATTACGTGCAGGCTGCCGGGCTTTGCAATAGGCAAGTAGGCAATTACGTGCAGGCTGCCGGGCTTTGCAATAGGCAAGTAGGAAATTACGTGCAGGCTGCCGGAATTTGCAATAGACAAACAAGGCAATTAAGTATAGATTGCCGGACAAGTAGAGACCGATTTTGCAGTAGGAAAAGTAGACAATCACTATCACTATAAATATAGGCTGTTGTCTGAGACTCAAATGTTTAATCTCAGTAAAAGGCTTCGAAAAAATCTGCATGACATCGCAACTAACATTTCGACACCCGAACTCTACGGACTATCAACAACATTTGGCTAATGACACTTAAATTGGTTGTCTAAAATCGCAAAGAGATTCCAAATACTACTTGACTATAAACAGTGCCCCCCCCCCCCCCCCGAAAAATGTTGACCGCCCCCCCCCCCCCCCCCGGGAAAAAAGTCTGGAAGAAACACTGCTCAAACCCCCCCCCCCCTGAGAAAAAAGTCTGGAAGAAACACTGCTCATAATGTTAGCCCCTCTTCCTCTTCCCCCCCCCCCCTGAAAATACTTTTTAACTCTTTTTTTAAACTCTAATTAGTTACTCATTGAACTGGCAAAAAAAAAACATTTATTCTTTATAACTTGCATTTTTTGTCTTGGTGCCACCACCCTAAATGGTGTCACCCGGTGCGATCCACACCCCCGCCCCCGCCTGATTTAAATGACACCATAACATGTTGTTTCTTGCCCTAATCAGACAGACCAGAGCCGAGTGTGGATATTCTTGAGTCTGCGAGGTCTGTATGTTTTCGTCAGGTCGGATCGGAGAGCCAGAAAACTTGCACGCGATTTCCGCAGACGTGAATCAATAATCATAAAAAAAAAAACAAAAAAAAAAAACAACCCTTCAGTTTGAAATCCCATAATTCCGTCCGTTTTTCCCGTACTTTGAACTCACGAATAAGTTTACGCCTTTTTCCAAATTTAAATGAGTTCATTGAACTTTAAAAAAAATATTTATTTCAATGAAATCTCAAATGTAATCTTAATTACGTTATGGCAGGGATAGATTTATGTTCTACTCTCTAAATCATTATAAGCTGAGGAATATATTTACGGGTAAAGTTAATGCCTTAGTTACATTAAATGCTGGACTTAGTATCGATTTTAACCAATCAATGAATCAATGGGCTTATCTCTGTTGTTTCAATTATCTAATTGATGGTGGAAGCGCGTCATTTAGTTAGCGTTGGTGCTCAACACGTAATCACCGTGTTGCTTCATGAATAGTTAGTCCATTAACTAATTAAAAACATCTAATTAATTACGTCATTAATTTATCTAGTTCATGTCTTTTAAATATAAAAACAACTTGTTTTGAGGTTTTACCTAATTTATCAACTGTTTGTCAAGTCTTTATTCAAAAACAGAATAATTAGGTCAGTAAAAAGTACCAATGGGCCGGCACTGACGACACTGCTGGATAATTTGAGTACAGTTCCTCCTCCTTCTCTTCTTCTTTTTCTTTTTTAAAGTTTAGTGTTGGAAGGGATCGTGCCTTACCTGCCAGAGGGTTCGAACTCGAGACTTTTTCGAAATTTAACAACCATTAACTTTGCCGACCAGAGTTTCTTCATGGCATCTATTCCGCCCCCCCCCCCCCCGAAATTTTTTTACCGCCCCCCCCGAACGAAATGAAATTTATATAATTTATATAGAAAATATATACTTTTAACAGTGTCCGCCCCCTAGGGACGCCAAAAAACCTCAATTTAGCTGCAGTTTTGAATTATAAATATACAAAAATTATGGTGGGGGGGGGGGGGGGGGGTGCTCCGAATTGAAAGTTTGTCTCCGCTACGCCTCTGCCGAATAAACATTTAATCTTGTGAAACTAAACATGTTGCTTTGAGTTAAATTTTACACGTGAAAACTTCTTCTCTTATGGGAGCTCTAGTTACTTTGTACAGTAAACACAATTTTTTTTTTCAGTATACAGAATTCCTTGTGTAAATATCAGCCGATATTTTACAACATAACCTGTTTCGTCAGCCCATATTTTACAACATAACCTGTTTCGTCAACCCATATTTTACAACATAACCTGTTTCTTCAGCCAATATTTTACAACATAACCTGTTTCGTCAGCCCACATTTTACAACATAATCTGTTTCGTCAGCCAATATTTTACAACATAAACTGTTTCGTCAGCCAATATTTTACAACATAACCTGTTTCGTCAGCCCATATTTTACAACATAACCTGTTTCGTCAACCCATATTTTACAACATAACCTGTTTCTTCAGCCAATATTTTACAACATAACCTGTTTCGTCAGCCCACATTTTACAACATAATCTGTTTCGTCAGCCAATATTTTACAACATAAACTGTTTCGTCAGCCAATATTTTACAACATAACCTGTTTCGTCAGCCCGTATTTTACAACATAACCTGTTTCGTCAGCCAATATTTTACAACATAACCTGTTTCGTCAGCCCATATTTTACAACATAACCTGTTTCGTCAGCCCATATTTTACAACATAACCTGTTTCGTCAGCCCATATTTTACAACATAACCTGTTTCGTCAGCCCATATTTTACAACATAACCTGTTTCGTCAGCCCATATTTTACAACATAACCTGTTTCGTCATTCTGACGTCACCGCACAGCAGGCGCATCATGAATAAACATTTCACATTCCAATGTTTGTACGCGGCTGGCCTTCCCGCCCTCTGCTTCCCTACCCAGGAACCACTTTTGTCAATTTCATGCAGACGACAGTCTGTATACGTAAAAAATTCCGATGGCGCCAATTCCAACATGGAGATCTTGATTATCACTACATAAAACGTGAAAAAAAAATTTCATTCAGAGCTAGCAGATACGATACGCATTAGTCCATTGAGTAAGGTAGTACTCACACACAAAATACGATTATTATTAAATAATTTTTTTTTTAAATATATATTTTTTTTAAAATTGTGTCTTCTCATTTTTATTTAAATCAAAACAATGGATAAACCACATATAGAAATTTTTTTTTTTCATTCGGCGAAATGGGATTCCAACCCCATCCACCCCCCCCCCCCTCCCAGTGCAGTCCCCACCCCATACGTCAGGCTGGCTGTGTCGTGCGGGCAGTAGCCGATCAATTTTTCCTGGTGGCACCGGGCGCCGGCAGGGACTCTCCGTGCAGCTCTCTCCGATGGTGCCTCCCTGGTCCAGTATTTAAACCTGGACAGTCAGCACACCGACACGGATATTCCACCTAAATAAAACAACAACAACAACAATCCTAACGTTCATCGAGTGGCCAGAACAATTGGTCAGAATGTGACGCAGTGAAAGTCTCACAGTTAGTGTAGTTTTAGCCAACTTGTATAGCGTGTGCTATTTCATTATTAATTTCTCATCCACGTTTTTTTACGGTGTAATATTTTCTTGTTTCAAAACTTACTTTCGTGACTTATGTTTAGTAAACGAGTATAGGTGTAGTATATTTAAATTGTTCTTTTAGTAAAGTAACACTTCGGAAAAAACATATTGCACGTGCATATCTAGTGAACAAAACATAAATCAAGAATACAGTTGAGAAAAAAAAACTATTATTGTGAAGTTGAAGATCGGCATTGTTCATGCTTGGTACATTAGCTGGTATAAAAACAATCCAAGTTTGGCAATAACGAATAATAAAAGGTCTAGCATATTCTGCTTCGTGGATATCAATGGTGCTACTAGTTGATGCGAGTTGGGTGATGTCGTTGACCCAATCCACATCCCTCTTCTACTCGATGGATTAAATTAATAAGCATCCAGTGAACCCTGACCTTTGGTTCGGTGAGATAATCGCCTGCGCGTGGCAGGTAATTAGTGTTTGATCTTGGCCTGTTGCTTGAGCATTATCGGCGACATTTGACAGATTTCTGCAACAAGTCTGCGTCAGGATATTTCTGTTCTTTTCGTTTTGAAACTAAAAATAACAGCAGCCAGCGGATGAAGTGTTGGATGTGTGGTGTGATACAGTAGGAACAGTTTTTTTTTCTGGATAAAGGATTTGTTTTGTTTATTTTAAAAGGTAAGTCGTGTTTTTGTTTGTTGATGTTTATGCTTGTTGATATAGGCGATTGGTAATTTGATTATATTAACATAACCAACCTGTCGTACTTTGTTGATGTTTATGCTTGATATAGGTGATTGCTAATTTGATTATACTAACATAACCAAACATTCGTTTTTTTCTGTTTATGCTTGTTGATATAAGCGATTGACATTTAGAATTATATTAACCAAACTATCGTGATTTGTATTAAAATCACTAGAGATTAGGGTAAAACAAATATTTCAAAAGTTTTCGATGAAACAAGCGTTGGTTGCTGAAGTGTATGATCATCTGACCAGTATTAAATATTCTTTTTTGGGAGTTTTTGGACAAGATTTATCAAAATGTTCTTAGGAAACTGTCAAAAGTTTACGTTTCTTTCTTATCTTTAATGTATGGTGAAAACATGTTTTGAAGTACAACAAGATTATGTTACCATTGGTAACTTACCAGCATAATGTCATCAATGAAAAACCACAAACGTGTTTAATTGAAGTGTGAATGTTGTAGAGCCTCAGTGTGGAGTCTTGTCTAGTGAACCTGAACACTTGGTTCGATGTTATCTATCATTAGTGTAACCATATCGGTGTCTCTTGCTGGGAACAATGGTTGGCATTTTACAATACAGATCACGTTATGTCGAGATTATGTCGAGTCTTCACTGTGTTGCTAAGTCTAGATTATGTTGGTGAATGATTCAAGTCAATATTGCTCACTAAGTCTAGACCATGTGTAAACTATGTTGATAAGTCTAGGCTATGTTGATATGTCTAGACTATGTTGGTAAGTCTAGACTATGTTGCTATGTCTAGACTATGTTGATATGTCTAGACTATATTGATATGTCTAGGCACTGTTGATGAGTAAGTCTAGACTATGTTGATAACTATCTACTATGTTGCTAAATCCAGAATAAGGTGATAAGTCTAGACTATGTGACTAACAGTAGACTATGTTGATAAGTCTAGAATATGTTGCTGACAAAATCTATACACCATTGCTGACTAAGTCACGACTAACATGTGACTAAGTTGCTGACTAAGTCGTGTCTATGCTACTGACGCAGACATGTCTAAGTAGGCAACAGGTGGGTCGATGTGTGGAATAATTTTTTTAACCAGCAGCTATTCGTGTCTGGCACTTAACCTCCTGTTCTACAACAATCAATGCCATAGTGGAACACGCGTTAACACGGGTTCAACATCTAACAAGGCCACACACCCTTGTAAACTTGTCACTGTTTTATTTTATTTTTTTAAAGGTTTTTTTTCTTCGTAAAACTTGATTTACAGTCATTAATACAATAGTCTTTAAAAAAATCGATATATATATATATGTATATATATATATATATATCTATAATATAAGCGGGCTGTGCTTGTCCTTCCTTCCTTCTGTCCGTCCGTCCGTCCGTCATCGCTATAGATTTTGGGACTATAAAAGTAAACTACGCACCATGCTGTGCTTTTCAGTGCACCGCAGTGTCTTATTATAAGTAATAGAGTAGGGTTTGTTTATATAGCGGCATAGAGCTATTTTATAAATGCCACTGTGTTTAATTTTTTGCATAACGTTATGAACATATTAAATATTTGCACTTTGCTAAAACAGATTAAAAAGATCAATGTCAAATATCATTTTACTTTATATTCCTAGAAAAATTGGATAGATTTTCATAACATAATAACAGTAGGGTAGAAAAATCAAATTAATTTAACTCTTTCTAATTATGAAAAGGGAGGTAATTTAAAAATAAATTAAACTCACGCTAATAAAAAAATGTGAATGCAAATCTACGGACCTCTTAGAAGGAATTAGTGTTGAAATAATATAATTAGCAAAATGTGAATGCAAATTGTGCGGATGCGGATTGTTGGAAAATTATAATTAGCATGGATTGATACAAGGCAATCTTTTATTTATTGTATTCACTGAATGTACTGTTTACTACTTCTAATTTTTAATCAACTATTCCGCACCATTATAGACATTGGGTGCGCAATGGTTTTAGTTATGAAACTCAATTGTAAATTTTTAAAATTAAAATACTGGGAAAAAAATGCGTGAATTGATAAAGTGATATATGGTAGGTAAACACGGATATTTTAAATATTGCCTATTTTTTATTGTATATCATTTATTATTATTCTATCTTTCGGTTTGCGGACAAGCTGGGGTTTTATAAGAGAGGCGTAGCTAGGGGGGGGGGGGGGGTTGGAAATCGAAAGTTTTACGGAGGGGGAGGGGGGGTAGGGTGCAAATCGAAAGTTTTAGGGGGTGCAAATCAAAAGTTTGAGCGGGGGGGAATTTCAAATCAAAAGTGGTGCAAATCGAAAGTCTGAGGGGAATGCAAATCAAAAGTTTAAGGGGGTGGGGTGGAAATTGAAATTTTGAGGGGAGGGGGTGCAAATCGTAAGTTTGAGGGAGGGTCAAATCGAAAGTTTGTCCCCGGGCGCCGGAAAGGGTCGCTAGGCCTCTGTTTTGTAGTCATTCACTGTGTCAGACGCGTCCGCCGGGACTCGGAAAGGGCGCGATTTGGCGCTACGGGCTAGACTGTGAGCACTATGCCTTTCTGATTGCATTTAAATTGTGTTTATGTTATGAGTGTTGTGTTCGTTTTTTCGTTTTTTTTTTTGTTTTTTTTTTTTTTTCGTTCCTTCGTTTGTGTTGTGTTTAGTTTTGTTCTGTTCCAAAGTTGGTATATTTAAAAATGATTTACCGTGGCGGAGCACGGGATACAGCTAGTATATATATATATATATATATATATATATATATATATATATATATATATATATATATATATATATATATATATATTTGTTCGTGTGTGTGTATTTTTTCTTCAAGGTACTTACAACAGTTTAATCAACAGAATGTTATGATTCACACTTTCAATGAATAAGTCAACCGTAGAAATGTAATCAACCCTTACACCCCCCCCCCCCTCCCCCTCCCCTCCCTCCTATACTCACCTTTTCTGTCAGACAATGTTCTGGAACTTCACCCAGACGTACAGTACTGCCGGACACTCTAGTACGTAGCCGCAAGAATCAATTGATTTGTTATTGTTGTCAACCTGAGCATCGATCTGTGGGTAGGTTATCGATTCGCGAGGCCTCACTAAGCAAGGGACGTAAGCGCGACTAGCAAGTAGGGAGAAAATGGTAATGGTCCAGGTTTTAATGATATGCTAATTGTTATTCAAACGTCTTTTTTTTTCCCTTCTACGGCTCTTAGAACAAGAGATGCAACGATTATAAAGAAATACACCTAAAGACTCGTTCGATCAGTGTCAGTATAATTTACGATCAATACAGAAGATATTATAAGGCTAACACAAATGTTACTTGGCATGCATTAAGTACGCAAGGTTATACTCACAAATTTACATTTTTAATCAAGCTGTATATGAAATAAAATTAGTAGAACGTCATTGAGTCCACCTAGCTCTGATGGGAACCCTAACTCCATTAGGGAAAGTAAAAGTAGTTAAGAATAGTGCAGACTACACCATCTCTTCCTATGCCGAGGACATAGGTACAGGTAAATTACATGCCCCAGTGACCGTCAGGTTCGAAAAGGAACTTTACTTTTATATGAAACAAATTAAAGCGTTAAAAACCAAGCTACAAAAAAGTTTTAATATGAACTCTACTGTTACATTTTGGTAACTTTGGCGCAAGGTTTAATCTCGCAAAAGCTGATATCAATATTTTCATTTTTAAAATTACAGTTTTTTTTTCGATGACATATTTTTTTCTTCTAATTTTTCACAATGCTATCAACGAGTGACGAGCGTTACATTACGTTTGTCTCTATCAAAGCCCGAACAGTCTCGAGTTCGGATCTCGGTCAGGACTTGTGTCTGTACGATGTCCCTGAGTCCACTCAGCTCTGATGGGTACCTGACTCACGCATAATGCTGACCATACCATCTCTTTATATGCAGTCTAATACACTCTACTTCATCTGTTATACGGATCTTTATATCTAAAAGGGAACTTGAACACCGATTCCAAATGGAGCTCTTTCAATAAAGCATGTTAATGGTGCGTCTAGACATCTTGTGCATGATCCCCTATCTTAAGCATTGCTTAATGAAGATTATGCGCAATCGTGTTTCTATTTAAACTTGGTGAATAATTTTATTTGATAGCTACGTTGAAACCACCCATTTCATTTTTTTTACCTATCATCCTGCATTTATTGACTAAATACCCTCGCCCCTCGCCCAAGACACACGCGGAGACCACTCCATTCGCACCAAGAACACTCACAGTCTGCGGGAATTCCCGTAGCTGCGCGACTGAAGCACCACTTACACTGCGGCGTGCCTGCGTCGCTGGCGTCATGACACCCCTCCTCACTCTGACATTTGTCTCACTAGGGGTTGCCTTCGATCATTATCCGACACACGGAATTTTTTTTTTTGTCCCCGTTCTGTTGTTGACATCAAAGAGTTGTTTTCCCATTCATAATGAAGTCGTGGTTAAGGGTTAGAGTTAAGGCAACGGTCAGTCGTTTGGATCAAAGTGTGCTGTAACGGATTAATTGCATAGCTGTTAACTTCTTAGGGATCTTGGATGTTACCCGGCAGAGCAATATTAGCGTATTGATATCTTTTTTTTAAAATATGTCGTTTTGACATATTCAGTTAAAGCGTAAAAAATGTTAGTTTTAGGTTAAGTACTGGAGGTTTTTTTCTTTTTTTTTGGCTCTGGGTTATGATAAGCAGTGGCGTTACTAGGGCGGATGACATCCAGGGTGTCATGCCCTAATACTAGAACAATAGCCTACTTGATGTCATCTTCAACTAGAATGTTGTCACCCTGTGTCTAGTGATGTAGGCCTATATGACTTGAATACAATATCTAACTTGAAAAAGCGGATGGATATTCTCATGAAAATTTGATACATTTCGTTTAGGTGTCACCCCCTCCCCTTGAGTGTTGACAGGTGGTACTGTCAGCACACTGCATCCCCGCCGTGTAACGCTACTGTGCATTAGTGTACCAACATTAGCGACAATAATAACCCTCGGTACTTCGTTATTTATAAAAGTATAGTTAGAGTTTGGGTTAAAAGTTGCAGTATAGATTTTATAGCTAGGATTAAATTTAGGATCCGCTGTCGACCTCACAAGTATACCCCTAGCATTTTGAATCGTTAGTCAAAGGTTAGTGATATGGCCAGGTTTAATTAATGATCAGATTAGAGCCAAGTTAGTAGCCTGGATAAGACCTGATTGTGTAAGGGGTGGGGAGTAGGGTCGAGGGGTTGGGGTATGTTGTCAGTGTCCCACACATAAGTAGGTGTTTGCACATTGAACTATAACTGTTAGCTGGCGTATGCCGTATAAGACCACTCCACTAAGTGTTGAGAATTGTGTGGACGATGTCGCATTTTTATATTTATTTTTAAAGACAGTAAAATAACAGATGTTTCATAAGTCAGAATGAAATATACACAAATTACGAAAACCACATATTTTAGCGAAAAATCACTTACTACATTTTCATATAAAATGATAAGAACTCGCTTTATATTCTGAATGAAAGGCAGCTAGCCCTCATATTAATCTTACTATTTTATGTGGTGAAAATTGAGCATAAATTAGAATAAAGAACATTGCTATTACGTATTAAAAGTTGGTCATGGAAACAGATGAACTCTACTTCATCTAATGTGTATTGGACACGAACAGGGAAAAAATGATGATTTAGCTTTTGTCTGTGCCACCTTCACACGCAGTATATCATAACAAATTACTAAACCCCCAACCCATCATGTTATATACTAGTGGTAATCTAACTTTTTGTTTCACAAAATGTTCTCAAAAAAAAAATTTTTAATTTTTAAAAAATATTTGACATTTCACAACCAAGTGAAAAAAATATTTATTCAATTAAATATTCAAATAAAAATGAAGGGAGTAATAAAAGTGTTAAAAGCACATCAATAATTTTCCACCTTTTCGAAACCTAACAGTAAGTAGTTGAACAACAATCTAGAACCGGCTTTATAACCGTGTATGTGCCCAGTTGATCGGTCGTGCAGGTATACAAGCCCTGGGGGTGTAAGGGAGGTTTTTACGAAACGCAGCCCTTTACACTGCAATAACAGCCCTTTACACTATAACCACAGCCCTTTACACTTACACTAGAACCACAGACCTTTACATTAGAACCACAGCCCTTTACACTAGACCCCCTTTACACTAGAACCGAAGCCCTTTACACTAGACCCACAGCCTTTTACACTAGAAAAACAGAAGTCCAGCCCTTAACACTAGAACCACAGCCCTTTACACTACAGCTTTACAGCGCCACTTGCTATTGTTTTACATTCTAACAAACTGCATTGACAAACATTGACACTCAACACAGAATAAAAGGAGCAGATCCATCAAGTCCCGGGAAGGGGGAGAGGAGTGGGGGGGGGGGGGGAGAGATAAACACGTGGAATGCCGGGATGGATGGTCTCATTCAGAAGTCACGTGTCCGGGCGGCGGCCATTTTTTTTTCCTCGAGTCAAACCAGCCTCACTTCCGTTTTCCTTCCTGCGACTTTCGCTAGCTAATGGCTTTGGTACTTAACTGGCGTCGTTGAGGAGAGGGCGAAATCGTACAAGGCGTCTAAGGTTACAGTGTTATTGTTGTGGGGCCGAGAGTTAACTCTCTCGGTTCAATGTGTCTGGTGGATGATAGTTAAATCTCTCAATATGTCTGGTGGATGATAGTTAAATCTCTAAATGTGTCTGGTGGATGATAGTTAAATCTTTCGGTTCAATGTGTCTGGTGGATGATAGTTAAATCTCTCAGTTCAATGTGTCTGGTGGATGATAGTTAAATCTCTAAATGTGTCTGGTGGATGATAGTTAAATCTCTAAATGTGTCTGGTGGATGATAGTTAAATCTCTCAATGTGTCTGGTGGATGATAGTTAAATCTCTTGGTTCAATGTGTCTGGTGGATGATAGTTAAATCTCTCAGTTTAATATGTCTGGCGGATGATAGTTAAATCTCTCGGTTCAATGTGTCTGGTGGATGATAGTTAAATCTCTCAGTTCAATGTGTCTGGTGGATGATAGTTAAATCTTTCGGTTCAATGTGTCTGGTGGATGATAGTTAAATCTCTCAGTGCAATGTGTCTGGTGGATGATAGTTAAATCTTTCGGTTCAATGTGTCTAGTGAATGATAGTTAAATCTCTAAATGTGTCTGGTGGATGATAGTTAAATCTCTCAGTTCAATGTGTCTGGTGGATGATAGTTAAATCTCCCAGTTGTCTGGTGGATGATAGTTAAATCTCTTCGTTCAGTTTGAAATTTATGGCAAAATTACGTTTAGTTATTGAAAACACTGCATTGAGTAACATCGCTGCTAACGTTTAAATTCAATAAAAAAATCAATTGGTTTAATTTAATGTTGGTTTAGTGTTAAGGCTAGTCTAGGCCATAGTTAGGGTATGGATAACTATTTCTAGCCATATCGACGCCATAAGAGAAAAGTACAACACAAAGCAATCTAATAATGGAACATCAGTAATTAGAATCATAAAAAAAAAGAAAAAGGGCGAATAAAAAAAGAGCGCAACTGTTAATTGATATGCTACCGTAAAAGCCTGCAATTACCGGGAATTCCCTGAATCCACCTCGCATATAAATGTCACAATAAACCGTTTATTGAATTAGTTGGCCACCTGCCAAGCTGGCCAGGATAGGCAAACACCCACCAGCTTAGCCATGTAGCAATCCATCCTTCCATGCGCCCGTCCGTCCATCCATCCGTCCGTCCATCCATCTATCCATCCGTCTATGCGCCCGTCCGTCCATCTATCCATCCGTCCATGCGCCCGTCCGTCCATCTATCCATGCGCTAGTCCATCCATCTATCCATCCGTTCATAGTACCGTACGTCCATCCATCCATTCACCCATCCATCTATCCATCCGTCCATGCGCCCGTCCGTCCATCCATCTATCTATCCATCCACAATGTGCCCGTCCGTCCTTCCATGTATCCATCCATCCATACACCCGTCCGTCCATCTATCCACGCGCTCGCACATCCATCCATCTATCCAACAATCCATCCAGGAAAGAAAACTCCAAAATAAAATTGTAGTGGACACCAAGTCCGTCTTCCATTCGGCAGTGTCTTCAACTGAACCCATCCATGATTTCCTCGTCCAGAGCTTAATTACACGCCGCTAAGATTCCTATTTGCTTCCAATATTTAACGCTGTTAAATTAGACGATTAACACCATTCGCCCACAAAATATATTAACAACTCGACACAAATCTTCGTGTTACAGAAATCGTTTGCCCCCTTGACCAATAGACCTGTTTACATTTGAAAAAATCCCCACAAAAAATGACATCACCATCAGCTGACTCAAGTTTTTCGCGTCTTGCTTGCATTCCTTAACAATGCTCATTTTTTTTTCGTCTCCATCCTGAGCATTCAGCCGGGCGGTATTGTATCTCTCACAGCGACTGCCACGCCATTTATTCGTTTCATTAAAATACAATAGGAATCGATGCTGCTCCGATATCTGTAAACCGTAGTTCGGGATCGATACTGCGTATTCGCATCCGCCCACCAAACCAAACTCGAAAAAAAAAATTCTCGTTTCTGCTTACACGTATTGTTGTCGTTGCGGTATTTGCACACTGCGCCCGAATAAGGAATCGATACTATCAAAGTAACAAGTTTATAGATGTGTGTCCTGGGGTCGATATTTAATCAAATACCCCCTACCGATATTTACATGAAGCCGGTCACGTGATGGTGGTCTAGCGGTGTCTTGGCCTGGAAAATGTCGCCCGGTATCCCATACTCCTCAGTGCTATTGTATCGGCAGGCTCCGTGTGTGCCGTTGATTAAAATTAAAACACGCGAGAAACAAAACAAAGAACGCGAGTACACATGAATAGACTTGTATAATACACCACCACCAACTGTCAGTGCTGTGAACTATAACTACTGCAAACAGTAACGGTTATTATTTTTTTAAAGTGTGAGTAGGGTATTGTGGTATCGTGTTTTTTTTCTAGAGGTATCACTTTTAGGGTCAGCGTTAAGGTGTGGACATGATGTAGGATCAGGGATGAGGGGGGGGGGTATTGGTTCAGGCAAAATATGTCTTCAATAGACTTGTGCGTTTAGAGATGTCTAGTAGAAATAATACAAATACATATAGGGTTTCAGTGGCGTAGCGAGGTCGGGTGTCACCCGGTGCGCACTTAATGGTGTCACCCCCTCAGAGGCGTAGCGACCCTTCCCAGGGACCCCCCCCCCCCTCACACTTTCGATTTGCACCCCCCCCTCAAGTTTTTCTCTATATATTTTACTATTTTTTGCCTTGGTGTCACCCCCCTAAATGGTGTCACCCGGTGCGGTCCGCACGTCCGCAACCCCCCCCCCCCCCCCTCGCTACGCCTCTGTAGGGTTTAATATTGTAAATGGTTGTTATAATAGTGACAATAATAACATTAATAATAATTTTAATAATATAAACCATTTCATTAATAATAATGCACATAAAAAGCATATTGGTGATAATAATGACAGTAGCAATCTTAATCACAATTTTGATAACGATTTGGGATATTATGAAAACAAAGTTAGTTAACCTTTACACCGGCAAGAAAATTACATTTCTTATCATATCATGTAGACTTAAAGTAATTACCTAGCTAATTTATAGCCTTGTTTTAGGTTTTATATCTATCATAACACTAATATTATAATTATATTATATAATGGTTGTGATTGTATATTTTCCTATGGCGAAGTGACCAGGGATGGATACGACCTTAGGTCAATTGTTTCAAGCGTCCACTTTCTGGTGATACGAGGGGCAGTCAGAGGCGTAGCGAGGAGGGGTACATATGTCCCCGGTCGCCGACCTTAGAAGGCGCCAAAATGGGTTGGAAAAACAAATTATGAATAGTTTGAGGGGCGGGGGTGCAAATCGAAAGTTTGAGGGGGGGGGTGCAAATTGAAAATTTGCTCCCGAGGGGGGCGCCAAATTGAAAGTTTGTCCCCGGGCGCCGGGAAGGGTCGCTACGGCTCTGGGGACAGTACGGGCATCGGCGTTGGTATCGATATCTGTATACGGGTACCGGTATTGAGGGTATCTTGACCTGTACATGATATGGATAAGTGTAGATTATCTGTATTTGAAAGATAATGATGTCTATGACAGCGGTGGTAGATTATCTGCAGAGTAAAGGAGTCTGCTGATGTCCTGTATCTGTAGGGTGTTGATATCTGCAGATAATAGGTATCTATAGACGTGGGTATCGATATCTTTAGAGTATTGATATATGTCGGTATCGGTATAAATAGGGTATCGATATTTGTGAAGGTATCGACATCTGTGAAGTTGTAGATTTATTTAAGTGTATCGTTATATGCTTCAGTAGTTATAAGTATGTTGATTGTATGTATGTTATTATCGCTTTAAGTATCAGGTATGAGGCTAGGTTCACGCTTTTGTAACCATGTTGGAGGTTTGGATTAGGATTGAAGTTAGGGGAACACAATGTGGTGATAACCTGGTTATAGGTTAGGGTAAATATTGAGGTTAGCGTCACCTATGTGTTGATATGCAGGTTAGAGGTTGCGATTGGGCTGGGGTAGGGGTGAACAACTATCACAACATACCTGCGCCCCGCCCTTGTCGGAGTTTGTAGCGGTACCAGAGAACACTAATAGACCATTTCATTGATTATTGATGGGCTTTTCCTCTTCTCCAAGGGAGGTAACGCTTGTCTCAAATGTGCTTTACTTGTAGCAACAAATACCCTTTGCTTCAAGGCGGCCTCTCTCTCCAGTAAATGAACTGCCGGGCCAACTTAGATCCGGCCAACTTAGATCCGGCCAATTTAGATCCGGCCAACTTAGATCCGGCCAATTTAGATCCGGCCAACTTAGATCCGGCCAATTTAGATCCGGCCAACTTAGACCGGGCCAACCTTGACCAAGGCCAGTTTTAACGGGATTCATCTTTGACATTTAGATTGAATATGAACTTAATCGAATCTTTCATCCCAGCACCCGATGACCAGGGCATCAATAAACAGGAAAAAAATAAATAAATGGAAGCTTGGCGTTTTTTTTTTTTAGATAGAAATAACTGGAGAGCTAAGGGGCGGATAATTACAGCGACGGTGAGCAAACTAGTTACGGGACTTAGGGTTAAACGCATGCGCAAACATTCTTTTTATTGGCAAATTAGAAAAAGGAAAAACCTTGTTAGTATTGGGGAACGGATATTTTTATTATTTAAATGGTTGTTTAGTCTGTGTACGCGATTGTATAGAAATGTTGTATGTTGCATTTTTTTTTCTTGTGCTTGGTAAGCTTTTTGTATTTAAAAAGTAAATAACATGGAAGGGTGTTTTGTACAGGGTTGTATGTTGAAGAGTATGTGGATGTATATGGAAGATAGGAGGGGGAGGGTTAGTGATAATTTGCCATTATACCTGATATGTAATTTTTTTTTACTTATAAGTCCCGGAGTCAAAATGGAAATCTTAAATTATCTGCTTAGAAATGTCACCGCAGGCTTAATTAAAAAAAAAAACAACTTTTAAAATATAAATATATATTGACATCAGCAGATCACTAATTAATGCACTTGAAGTCAGCAGACGGAGTTTATCCGCTAGGGTGGACTTCATTTTGCCGCACATCTTTATGTTAGACAAGATTTTTTTTACCCTCTAAAATTCTTAAAGAATTTCGCCAAAGAAATATCTAGCAAACCATGCTGAAAGGTTGATTTTGAAGTGCGCATGGTCTACCATGTATAGCAAGTCTAGAGCTGGATTTTTTTCCAGACGTTTTGTTTGATGGGGGGGGGGGTATTTGAACTTCCCATTGGGAAAGATGGGGGGGGGGAATTATAATAATTGTTAAAGTATATTTTGTTCCATTTTGTCCGTGGAGAAGTTGGTGTGCCCTGGATAAAGGAAGTCCCCCCCCCCTCCCGGGTGTAGAGGAAGATTTTAAAAAACCTGTATAAAGGTAGATGCAAATCCTGGATTACTGTATCATATTGCTTTTCAACTAAGTATCTACCCCATAATCGAATAATATGGAACGGCGTGGCCTAGCGGTGGAGCGCTTGACTGCTAACCCGATAATTTCGAGTTGGAATCCGGGTTCAAGTTAGTGCATGTGAGTCCACCCAAATCTGAATAATAGGTAGTATTATAAACACATTATATATAATTAGTTTCTGGTGTATTTATATCATCATTACCTAAGTCAGCAGCCGACAGTCATGATTTCAAGTCTTAAACTGACAAATTAATCAAAATAAAAAATTGCACCGGAAGCGCGAAGTGGGGAGAGATAAAAATATAATTTCCAGTCACATGACCGCACCCCATTTCCGGCGCTAATCGTTTTTGCCTGTTATCAACTCAGCCATTGGCTGGGCTATGAATGATGTCAGAAGTCAAACAAGTGACCGGAAGTCTTCCGACATCACCAGGCCCGTCACCCCGGGGGGTGGGGGTGTCGGGGTCACGGCGCCCCGCGAGCCTCATCCATAAATGTCGTCGTGTTCACAATCCGCTAGATTACCTAGTCTTGTATTGTTTGCTTTATCGTCTGCGAAACGCCACTTCATCTCACAGGATGAGCGAGCAGACGGCGGCGCTGAGAGAGCCGGGAGATGTTTACGATGCCGGAAGATACACGACGCGATGTTGCCGCGGTATGACGCGATTTTGCCGCGGTACTAAAACTCCACATGATATATACCACATCATGCGAAATGCACTGACCCGATTTCCTCACATCCAACTTAAGCATGGTTGTGATGTATTGTAATGAAGGACTTCCAATTCATTCACCCAAAATTATTTCGGACACATTACCAAGAAGAGCTGTACAAAGGTATAAAAAAGACGTTTTAATAACAAAATTGTATATAATAATGCATTAAAAAAGGAGCAAAAAAATGATTTTCTTTAAATATATAATAATATACTAACATTTAAATAACTGTAAAGATAAACGTTGGTTTCTTCTTAAATTTAGTAAAACTTTTCAATAGATAATTTAGTGAACCACGTGCCAAGTTTGAAACGAATAGGCGAGTCAGAAGTGATCCCAATTTCGCTCAGCAGTTACGATCCATGACGGAGGAGGGAAAAAGTTAAATAAAAGCTTGTAAAAAAACGGCTGCTAGTATTGTATTTAATTAAAAAAAATAAAAACATTACATTTGTAATATAAGATGAGGACGCGTGGTCCAAACCTTACTTTCTAGATGTGTTTTTATTTTCACCTATGCTAGATTTACCTTGTAGTTTTTTGTGTTGCATATTCTGAGGTGTACCCAGAGGCGTAGCGAGGGGAGGGGGTGGGGGTGCGGACCGCACCGGGTGACACCATTTAGGGGGGTGACACCAAGGCAAAAAATAGCAAAATATATAGAGAAAAATTTGAGGGGGGGGGGGGGGTGGGGTGCAAATCGAAAGTTTGAAAGTTTGTCCCAGGAAGGGTCGCTACGCCTCTGAAGGGGGGGGGGGGTGACACCATTAAGTGCCGCACCGGGTAACACCCGACCTCGCTACACCACTGAGTGTACCTCAAATGCTAGTATTGCCTTATCTAGATTGATCTAAGGCTATATAAAAAAGTTATCGCTTTATCTAGAGTTTATCTTCTTTAAAAGATATCTATAAACAAACTACCATAACAGATATTATATTTCACGGTGACAAATAGCGTGTAGTCGATATCGTCGATGTACAAAATACTAGTAAAATATCATGTATATTAGAAATTGTCAAGGAAAATCATCATTATCATCATTTCCCCGTTCGTGCCCAAGACACATGAGGCAGATGAAGTAGAGTTCATCTGCTCCAGACCTCGACATATAAAAGGATAGCTTGGTCAGAATTATGAACAGTCGCCTTTGTTTCCCTAACGTGAGTTAGGTACCTATCAGAGCTGGGTGGACTCATGGACGCTGCACTGATTTGAACCCGGATTTGAACTCGAAACTCCCGCTCTCCGCCGCTAAGCCACGCCGTCCACATTAAGGAAAATAAACAGCGTGTATTCGATCCCGTCAAAAATAGATCATCTCATCGATGATGAGCTAGAAGAAAAAAAACCCTCGAAATAAAAGCTTAATGTTCCCCAAATCACGCGTCTGTTAGCTAAATATGTAGCGTCTAACTCTTAGCGTCATGCAGACAACAGCGCTGAAATTTGTCGACGATTCAGTGAAAGGGGGAGGAGATTTCGATTGCAAGACGAACGATTGAATAAATAAACCTGGACATATCGAGGTGGATCTTTTTTCATTGATTTTGGCTTGCGTTTCTTCATGCGGCTTGGGGAAAAAAACTGGACAGTTTCGTTTTTGGACGAGAATAAAGCGGCACAAAAACAGTGTTTGTTTTGACATGCCTGTGTTGCTGGTGGGAGGAGTTTGCTTCCGTGGCAGGACAATCCACCAAACTATTTTTTTTTCTTTTTTTCTTTTTTTTTAATCGTCTGGAGTTCCAGAGTTCTGCTTCGACGCAACAGAATCTCTCATGACCCCCTCCCCAGCTACCACCACCACCCTCACTACCCTACGGGCGCCAGCTACAGGATTATCGGGCTAGTTGTAACAGATTAGTACCGGGAGCTTATCAATCAGTGATTGGGATTGATCGCGGAAGGTTGCGGCTTTCTGGCGCATGGAGATGTAATCCTGTGCCATATAGGCTAGCGCGTTGCCATGCCGACGAATGAGGGGCCTGACGAAAATGCCGGTCAAGAAACACAAGGCCAGCCATAAATAGGTAACCGGCAAAATAGTTTCCGGTTCAACGAAAAAAAAGCCGGCAAAAAAAAAAATCTAAAAAAATAAATAAAACAGATGCCGGCTAAAAGTCATTATACCGGCCAGAAAAAATAGGAACCAGTTTAATGAGAAAAAAATATCGGCCGGAAAATAGATGCCTTCAAAAAAATGCTGGCCAAAAATAGAAAATAGTTAACGGCCAAAATAATAGATATGCTATCGGTCAAACGGAAAATGCATACAGAAAAATACATGCCGAAAAAAAAATTAGATTTTCAAAAAAAAATATATATAATATATAAATTAATTAAAAAATTCAACAACAAAAACAACCAATCAACATCAAACTGATACCATTAAAAGAAATAGAGCTTTATGCCATATAGAAAAAAAAAATGCCAACCAAAAATAGATGCTATCCAAAATAATAGATGCAGGCAAATCAATCGATACAAGCAAATGAAATGGTTGCCAGACAAACAAATTCTTGCCAAAATAGAGATGCAAGCCAAATAAAAAACAAATTGATGTGGCCAAATAGATGAAATAGATGCCTGGCTGTTATTTGATGTGTTTGCTTAATTGAGATGATGTGAAAATCTGTATTGATTACAACATCTGTCATCTTTGCTAGCTTGTTGCCATGACGACCAATCTTGGGCACACCCACAAATGCCAGTCGGATAAAAAATAGAGGCCAGCAAAAACCTAGATGTCGACCAGTCAGCATTTAGCCGGCCTGTAATATATGCCGGCCTGTAATATATGCCGGCCTGTAATATATGCCGGCCTGTAATATATGCCGGCCTGTAATATATGCCGGCCTGTAATATATGCCGGCCTGTAATATATGCCGGCCTGTAATATATGCCGGCCTGTAATATATGCCGGCCTGTAATATATGCCGGCCTGTAATATATGCCGGCCTGTAATATATGCCGGCCTGTAATATATGCCGGCCTGTAATATATGCCGGCCAAAACAATACATGCCGGCCTGAAATAAATACCGATCAAAACAAATATATGCCGGCCTAAAATAAATATCGGCCAAAACAAATATATGCCGGCCTGAAATATATGCCGGCCAAAATAATAAATGCCGGCCTAAAATAAATACCGGTCAAAACAAATAAATGCCGGCCAAAACAATTCATGCTGGTTTAAAATAAATGCCGGCCAAAACAATTCATGCTGGTTTTAAAAAAAATGCCGGCCAAAACAATTCATGCCGGTCTAAAATAAATACCGGCCAAAACAATTCATGCCGGTCTAAAATAAATACCGGCCAAAACAAATATATGCCGGCCTTGAATAAATACCAGCCAAAACAATACACGCCGGTCTAAAATAAATACCGGCAAAAACAATATATGCAGACCAAGCACAAATTATACCAGCCGAAAAAAAAAGATGTCTGGTCGCTATTTGATGACATCGTTAAACTGTGTGAAAATCTGTTTTAATTAAAACACGGTTCACATGTTACAACCAATACTATACAAGCCTAGTTTACACTATATAGCTTTTGGGCACTTACATAAACATTACTGTATTTGTGTATCATATTTAATGACATTTCTAAAACCTTTTCCCATATTTGTATATAGGCCTACAATGTATAAGAAAATTTCTAAAACCTATTTCCAAATGTGTACCTATATACAATGTATACGAACATTTCTAAAACCTATTAGTGTATGCAATATATAAAGAACTTTCTAAAACCTATTTGTATATAGTCCATATATACAATGTATAAAGACATTTCTAAAACCTATTTGTATATGCAATATATGTATAGAACTTTCTAAAACCTATTTGTATATAGTCCATATATACAATGTATAAAGAAATTTCTAAAACCTATTTGTATTTGCAATGTATAAAGAAATTTCTAAAACCTCCTTCCATATTTATATATGAAATGTTTAAAGAAGAAGCTAAGCCGACTTCAGTATATCTGTATTACATATCTACATACAGTTAGTCAAGAGTTGTGTACTTTCAGCCAGTGTTTTAAATCTACACTTTATCGAGTTCCACCACGATCCTTTACTATTTCACCAGTTTTAGCATAAAAGTAAGAAATTACCAGCCACTCTATAACCTCTTCGTGGACGGCGCTAGACTGCTAACACAAAAGTCTCGAGTTCGAATCCGGGTTCCAGTTAGTGGAACGTCCCTGAGTCCACCCAGCTCTGATGGGTACCTAACACACGTTAGGAAAAGTAAAAGCGGCTGGGCATAGTCTTGACCACATTATCTTTTCACATACCGCGGTTAAGAAACTAGTGCATTCTACTTCATCTGCCCAATGGATCGATATGTTTAGATAGGCATCTTTACTATAACCTTGTCGGCTGCTAACCGCAGAAAAAAAAAATTAATCAAATCAGAATGTGCAGCTCCATGCATTACTTTCATCCGTGCTAATTAAAATTAATCTTGTAATCATGCTGTAATCTGTCCCTCCAACATTGTGTACCGGGTAATACCCCGCTACGCATTAGCTTCAAGTGGATATTTTCAAACTCTCAGCCAGGACTTTATTTTTTCACGACTTAAAATTGTAATTAATCAATTCCACAGGGGAATTGAAAACATCAAATGATGAATACGTTTCGATTAAGGGAAGCTATTCCAAAAGCTTTGATGACTTCCCCTTGATTTCGAGAGTTTATTAACTACATTTTTTTTTCTCTTTTATTTTTTTTTTAATATTTCATCCTCAAAATCCACGAGCGTTCGGTGATGTTTTATTATGTGTTAAGCACGGCTGACAGAAATCAATATCTTTAAATTATCAAATTAAACTGCTATTGAGTTTAATAATCGATGCGTTGCAAAGAAGATCAAAACGTAGCACTTTTTACCTGCTCTGGTAAAACAGATGGACCAGCAACAATAATTAAACAATAATAAAACAATAATTAAAGAATAATTAAACATTTCTTTTTTTTTTACATGTAAGCATGTTGTTATATTAAGCAGTGTTTTGTTATATATACTACAGCTATTCGTCTTCTTCGTTTTAAATTGTAATTTTGGAAGGGATTTCCTTCAACACAATTATTACGTGAAAACTTGATATGCGACGTATAAACCATTGACTCCGATTTCAGCCAGTGTCTTTCCAGACTTTTTTCTCAGGGGGCGGGGGGGGGGGGGGGGCGGACTGGTAAAAATATATATGCACTATATAAATTCCGAAGAGGTGCTTGGAAGAAATTCTGATTTCAGCCTGCTTTTCTTTCTAAATTTACTTCCATAGCATCTGTCCACCCAAAAAGAAACTAGCAGAATAAAAGCAGTTGTTTGATTTTTCTCTCCTAGATAAGTAACTGTATACAGTTATCGAGCCTAATCTGCCTGGGGTTTGAACTAGGGACATTTCGGTTGAGCAACCATGAGCTTCACCGACCCTACCACGCTGTACCTCTGATAGAGTTTTATTATTAATTTTAATGTTAAACACACACACGCACGCACACACACATACATGTACATATGTGTATTTGTATACATTTATACGTGTGTTTGTATGTGTGCTTGTGAGTGTATGATAGGACGCGAGCGGCTAATGTCGATGTTTTCTGGTAATTAGAAAAGACTTTTGCCGGCTTTAATTACCAAAAAAAAAAACCATCAATGAAATGACAAGACAAAAACTTGAGTCGCTGACGGCCAAAACTCTGGAATTTTCAGGCTAAAGGAGAGGCTGGGACACGCACTTGAGGTAACTGGATGGAGGGGGTAAAAAGGAGAAGAGGCAAATACAAGTTAGGAACAAAAATAGGTGGGAAAGATAGTGGAACCTTCAATAAAAATATATGGTGCATACGAGGAAAGATAGTGGAACCTTCAATAAAAATATATGGTGCATACAAGGAAAGATAGTGGAACCTTCAATAAAAATATATGGTGCATACGAGGAAAGATAGTGGAACCTTCAATAAAAATATATGGTGCATACGAGGAAAGATAGTGGAACCTTCAATAAAAATATATGGTGCATACGAGGAAAGATAGTGGAACCTTCAATAAAAATATATGGTGTATACAGTGAAAGATAGTGAAACCTTCAATAAAAATATACGGTGCATAGGAGGAAAGATTGTGGAACCTTCAATAAAAATATATGGTGTATACAGTGAAAGATAGTGAAACATTCAATAAAAATATACGGTGTATACAAGGAAAGATAGTGGAACCTTCAATAAAAATATATGGTGCATACGAGGAAAGATAGTGGAACCTTCAATAAAAATATATGGTGCATACGAGGAAAGATAGTGGAACCTTCAATAAAAATATATGGTGTATACAGTGAAAGATAGTGAAACCTTCAATAAAAATATACGGTGCATAGGAGGAAAGATTGTGGAACCTTCAATAAAAATATATGGTGTATACAGTGAAAGATAGTGAAACATTCAATAAAAATATACGGTGTATACAAGGAAAGATAGTGGAACCTTCAATAAAAATATATGGTGTATACAGTGAAAGATAGTGGAACTTTCAAAAAAAATATACGGTGCATAGGAGGAAAGATAGTGGAACCTTCAATAAAAATATATGGTGTGTACAAGGAAAGATAGTGGAACCTTCAATAAAAATATATAGTGTATACAAGGAAAGATAGTGGAACCTTCAATAAAGATATATAGTGTATACAAGGAAAGATAGTGGAACCTTCAATAAAAATATACGGTGCTTACAAGGAAAGATAGTGGAACCTTCAATAAAAATATATGGTGTGTACAAGGAAAGATAGTGGAACCTTCAATAAAAATATATGGGTCATACGAGGAAAGATAGTGGAACCTTCAATAAAAATATATGGCACATACGAGGAAAGATAGTGGAACCTTCAATAAAAATATACGATGCATACGAGGAAAGATAGTGGAACCTTCAATAAAAATATATGGTGTATACGAGGAAAGACGGAAAGATAGTGGAACCTTCAATAAAAATATATGGTGCATAGGAGGAAAGATAGTGGAACCTTCAATAAAAATATATGGTGTATACAAGGAAAGATAGTGGAACCTTCAATAAAAATATATGGTGTATACAAGGAAAGATAGTGGAACCTTCAATAAAAATATATGGTATATACAGGGAAAGATAGTGGAGCCTTCAATGAAAATATATGGTGTATACAAGGAAAGATAGTGGAACCTTCAATAAAAATATACGGTGTATACAATGAAAGATAGTGGAACCTTCAATAAAAATATATGGTGTATACAAGGAAAGATAGTGGTACCTTCAATAAAAATACGAGGAAAGATAATGGAAACTTCAACAACAATATACGGTGCATACGAGGGTGTCATGAAAATTTGACTACACCATTAGTACCACACTTGAGTTTTTAAAAACTCATACATCTTCAAGCTTTCAGATTGTATGATCAATTATACTTAGTTCTAGACCATACAACATATACATACAATGTTTCACTAGACCAATAATCACATAAAATGTTAAACTAGACGACACAACACATAAAATGTTAAAGTAACTACAACACAAAAAATGTTAAACTAGACCATACAACATATACAATGTTTCACTAGACCAATAAACACATAACATGTTAAACTAGACCACACAACACAGACAATATTCCTCTAACCTCTAGATTACATAGCACACACACCATTTTAAAATGTTCAGTGACGTAATCTGCTATGAATGAAATTGTTATCTAATCGATATTGGGAAGGCAAATCGCTGTAAGAAGTCTACGAGCCTGGGTCAAATTGATGTAAGAAGTCTACGAGCCTGGGTCAAATGATGTCAGAAGTCTACGAGCCTGGGTCAAATGATGTCAGAATTCTACGACCCTTGTATAAATTGTGCAAGAAGTCTACTGAGTTGAATAGTCTCGAATGATTCATTAAATGTTTTAAAGATGATTTGCGTTGATATTAAAATAAATACTACTAAAATTGTAGGCTATAAAAACATAGCATAAATAAGTCATTTGCTTTTAAAATAAACCGAGAGTGGTCTCCCCTAAACTTTCTCGAATATTCTTATATAACACTACAGGGGGTGGCAACTCGGGATATAGACATGATTTTAAATCCATTTTTAATTACTTAAACTTTTTAAAACAGAATAGAATCTCGTAGAAAAAAGAATTGCACACCACGTGAACGCAAAAAACAAATGTGTATAATAGTACTTTATAAATTCACATACGTTTTCTGAGAAATCGGAAATAGCGTATATTATTACTTCCGGTCAACAGAAGTTACTCAGAAATTGGTAGAAGGCAGAGGATTAGATCTTTCACTTATATATGAAATTTCATTTATTTATCTGAAACAGTACTCACGTTATAGGCTTTTGAAAAATTGAAAGTAGAAAACGTTCTACTTCCGGTTACCGGAAATCGCTGAAAAGTTGAATAAGAACTACAAATTTGGTATAATACTTATATATGAAATTTCATCAACCTAGCTGTAACAGTAAAGTTATCGTGTTACAGACAGACAGACAGACAGACAGACACACACACACACACACACAGACAGACAGACATACGTCGAGATTTGCAAAAATCTCGTTTTTTTTATAGCACGACTACATCAATTTCTCTATACTTTGTATACGAGATAGTAAAAATGTATCTGCAAAGTTTTGAGTACAAATTACTAGATTAAAAGAGGGGTTTTCAGAAAATCGATCCTAGAATAGCTATGCTGCCTATCAATGTTTGTCTTACGAAAGTGAATCTTGAGATTATAATTTTGGATTGATAAAAATATAGAAATGTAACCTAAAACAGACAAAATATTTAAATTTCTCTACATTTGCAGCTTTAATAATATTGATTCTTAGAATACTACATTTCTAAAGTTTTTACAAAATTGTTTTATTTTTTATTTTTTAAAGACCTCTATTAAGGCCAAATTGACAAAAACACAGTTTTTCCAAATACATGTCAATAACAATAATAACAATGATGAGAGAACACATGTAGTTAAACTAGTTTGATCCATTGTGGATCATAAGGGTTGCTGATATGTGGGCCTTAGTTTGATTCATCCGAGTCGTTACTTGGTTGGTTACCATAAGGGTCCAAAGGTGGGTCACATGGGTTATTACTATGTGGGTCTTATGAGGGTTAAAATGTTGGCGAGAGTGATTTGTCTCTTCTATGTGAGATGTTATAGTGATGTGTCTCTTCTATGTAAGATGTTAGAAAGATGTGTCTTTTCTATGTAAGATGTTATAGTGATGTGTGTCTTCTATGTAAGATGTTATAGTGATGTGTGTCTTCTATGTAAGATGTTATAGTGATGTGTGTCTTCTATGTAAGATATTGTAATGATGTGTCTCTTCTATGTAAGATGTTATAATGATGTGTCTCTTCTATGTAAGATGTTATAGTGACGTGTGTCTTCTATGTAAGATGTTATAGTGATGTGTGTCTTCTATGTAAGATGTTGTAATGATGTGTCTCTTCTATGTAAGATATTATAATGATGTGTCTCTTCTATGTAAGATGTTATAGTGACGTGTGTCTTCTATGTAAGATGTTATAGTGATGTGTGTCTTCTATGTAAGATGTTGTAATGATGTGTCTCTTCTATGTAAGATGTTATAATGATGTGTCTCTTCTATGTAAGATGTTATAGTGACGTGTGTCTTCTATGTAAGATGTATAGTGATGTGTGTCTTCTATGTAAGATGTTATAGTGATGTGTCTGTTCTATGCAATATGTAAGAGTGATTTATTTCTTCCATGTAAGATGTTAAACTGATGTGTCTTCTAGGTAAGATGTTAAAGTGATGAGTGATGTAAGAAAAATATACGAGTGATGTGTGTCTTCTATGTAAGATATTAGAGTAATGTGTGTCTTCTATGTAAGATGTATGACGTCTACTTGCCCTAATCTACTAAGCAGGACGTGTGTGCTAAGTGTCCCAGCCTTCATTTATACGTCACTCTCCTTAGTGCTTCTATCATAGTAAAATCAAATTATCTACGTCACAACGTAAACCTTTCGCCCTTTTGGTCCTTTCAATTAGTTCATTAATTGGGGGTTTCGAAAAGGGGAGGGAATCCAGGATAGGAGATTTTTTTTTCTTTTAGGGAAATTAGGTCTAGTTTTTTTTTCCTTATTTGTACTGAGTATTTTTTCTACAAAAGCGACGTACAAAATACATAATTAAATCAAAAGGTGTTTAAGTGTTAATTATTTCTAATTATTTTTTTATTAATGACAAACTGAATGGAAAAATGAGTGTGTCAATTCAACCATATTTTGTTTTGTGAAGCTAGTCTCGCGTTAATCTGTTTTAAGTATATTTGAGAGCAGTAGATCACATCTGTTATGGGCTTCATCACAAGGAAGATGATCACAAAATGCTTTAATTTGACATCAATGTTTGATATTTCCCAAAAACCATCTCATCTAAAGTGTGAAATCAATAAGTCAAACGTTGGACATGGGAACATATTAGGACTTAGATACATCAGATAATTGTAGAATTGTGCAGAGGTTCTAGAGAAGTGATGTTGTACCCAGACACTGAAAAACTGCATACTCTTTCTCCATACTCCCAATACCACTGAGTCCATTGTGATACATAGCAGAAGGGGATGGGGTGGGGGGAGGGGAGCGACTAACTCAACTTTATTGGTGGAATGGATCAACCCCCCCCCCCCCCCTTTCTCGAAGACTAATAGACCAAATCTTTTGTTTCAAAAACAAAAAGACCAAACACGTCTTCACGAAAAAGTACTGAACAACATCTTCACCCCAAAAATCAAATAGACCAACTTTGATATCTAGTTAGTGTTTACGAGAAACTTTGTGAACTTCACACATCTGATTCACAGTCGCCTGTGTAAGAACTATTACCAGTCAACGCTCACATTTCGGGTATCAATTAAACAAATTAGCATTAACATAATTCTACTTGAATGGGCAACTATTGATCTAACCTTGCTTGATCGATATACGTATCTAAACATTTTTTTTTATTAGCGTGCATTTTGTTAATTAAATATTTCGTTAAATTATACGAATACATTTTTTTTAAAATGTCGTTATTAATGTAATTGAATCCCCCCCCCCCCCCTCGCCCATACCCCCACCCCCTATCCGATGATTTAATGCTAGCTCTCAAAATTAAAATCTACACTGGGAAAATAAAATATTGGATCGGAGAATTGGGTCCACGTGAACGAAGATTTGGTTCAGTCTTGGGGGAATAGTTCTGTATTCAAGCTGTCATGCTGTCATGACATAAGAATACTGAATGACAGACAGCATACACTGGGCTGTAGAGAAAGAAAACTGAGGAGGGGGAGGGGGAGGCGTACTGTCCTCCTTCTGATATTTGGTCTGTAATTACATAAGCTTGAATCTCCGAGGTTTCTCCTCTCCCTAAAAGCAAAGTAATGAGTTTTCCCATAATTCTTGTCGCTGTCACCTTCTCGCTGATACGCTAACCCTTTACGCCACCGGGCTCGCTGCGGGGAGGAGAAGTGATCTAGGGTTAGTGAGAGGAATGAGTACATTTACGCCAGTTGTGCCCGCGTCTAATGGAAGCTGACATTTAATAAGAGTTGGATCAGGGTGCTTGTTTGTTGTGTGTGGGGTGGGGGCATGTGTGGATTAGTCCATACTAGGGTGCTTGTTTGTTGTGTTTGGGGTGGGGGGGGGGGTGGATCAGGCCTTGCTAGGGTGCTTGTGTGTTGTGAGGGGTTGTGTGGATCAGTCCATACTACGGCTGCTTGTGTCTTGTGTGTGTGTGGGGGGGGGGGGGGGAGGGGTTGTGTGGATTAGTCCATACTAGGGTGCTTGTTAGTTGTGTGTGTGTGTGTGTGTGTGAGTGGATCAGTCCATACAAGGGTGCTTGTGTCTTGTGTGTGTGGGGGGGAGGGGGGGGTGTGGATCAGTCAATACTAGAGTGCTTGTGTGTTGTGTGTGTGGGGGGGGGGAGGGGGATGTGTGGATCAGTCCATACTAGGGTGCTTGTGTGTTGTGTCTTGTGTGTGGGGGGGGGAGGGGTTGTGTGGATTAGTCCATACTATGGCTGTTTGTGTGTTGTGAGGGTTTGTGCAGGCTTGGGTTTGTGTGAGATTGTTAGGCCTTGTGTGAGTGTATGAGGTTGAGGATAGACGAGTTGTTTAGGCTTGTGCAAGTGTGTATGGGTATGTATGTGTGTATGTGTGTATGGGTATGTATGTGTGTATGTGTGTGGTGAATGTGAGGGAATAAGGTAAAGATAAAATCCACAATATCTAATTGAAAAAAATGAATTAACATTTTACTGATATGATACTCAAGCATTCAGTACCTAGTATTAATGTTTAGATGTAATGTACTTTGCACTAATATTTTCAGTACTTAGCTATATCATTTTCAGTACTAAGCTATATCATTTTCAGTACTAAGCTATATCATTTTCAGTACTAAGCTATATCATTTTCAGTACTAAGCTATATCATTTTCAGTACTAAGCTATATCATTTTCAGTACTAAGCTATATCATTTTCAGTACTAAGCTATATCATTTTCAGTACTAAGCTATATCATTTTCAGTACTAAGCTATATCATTTTCAGCACTAAGCTATATCATTTTCAGTACTAAGCTATATCATTTTCAGTACTAAGCTATATCATTTTCAGCACTAAGCTATATCATTTTCAGTACTAAGCTATATCATTTTCAGTACTAAGCTATATCATTTTCAGTACTAAGCTATATCATTTTCAGCACTAAGCTATATCATTTTCAGTACTAAGCTATATCATTTTCAGTACTAAGCTATATCATTTTCAGCACTAAGCTATATCATTTTCAGTACTAAGCTATATCATTTTCAGTACTAAGCTATATCATTTTCAGTACTAAGCTATATCATTTTCAGTACTAAGCTATATCATTTTCAGTACTAAGCTATATCATTTTCAGTACTAAGCTATATCATTTTCAGTACTTCGCTATATCATTTTCAGTACTAAGCTATATCATTTTCAGTACTTCGCTATATCATTTTAACACGTTTTTATTAACTCAGCTTCGCGTGTGTTTGTTGTTAAAATTGACATCGAAAATTAACCCACTTCTGATTGCTCAATAGATCTGAAATTTGGCATGTAGGCTACTTTCGCCTAACAATTTCAGATGCAATCATAAAAACTAGCAATTAGAGACGGTAATTAGCTTAATTTAATTACGCCCCAAGGACCATAAAATTGAGGACATGATTTCTAAAGATACCGACAAGACTGGAGGCTTATAGACACAGTTACTTCGGCCCCAATCGATGTGAGCGCGCTGGCCGTGATCGTATAGTGGTTAGTACTTCGCGTTGTGGCCGCGACAACCCAGGTTCGAATCCTGGTCGCTCAAGATTTTTTTAGTCCGTGTATTTATAAACACTTAGTCAATTCATACTTAATCAAGTCATTAGATAAAGTAGAAAATAAACTATATAAAAAACTTTTTTAAAAACCACGTTTTTCATGTGTAGCAACGGACTAAAAAGGAGAAAATAAAATACTTAAAAAAAACTTTTTAAAAAACCACGTTTTTCTTGTGGACTAAAAAGTAGAAAATAACTATTTACATACATTTGATGACAAAAAACGTGGGTCGGGCAGATGGGTCGGGAAATTTGATGGTGAACGTACCCACGTTTTTTGTCATCAAATGTATGTAAATAGTTATTTTCTACTTTTTAGTCCACAAGAAAAACGTGGTTTTTTAAAAAGTTTTTTTTAAGTATTTTATTCAGTACTGTTTTTCTAGACTTCACAGATGACGCAGTACTTAAAAATCACATGACTTTCACGTACATAGAACAAAATGGCGTCGTGGATTTCGCCTCATTCTTTATTTTAAAACAAAATAACCGTATCACGTGATCGCGTCGTCAGCCTGTTGTTGTTGTTGTTGTGTAAAGTGACGCGTGCCAATCTCTATTGGCGTGACGAGAACAATCCCCACCCAATCAAGAGAGCCGGGATGTTTTCTGGCCTCGGGTGCGTGTCGTTTTCTAGAGGTTTGAACCCAGGTCATTTGGCTGTGGGGGGGGGGGGATGTTTTCTGACCTCGGGTGCGTGTCGTTTTCTAGAGGTTTGAACCCAGGTCATGTGACTGTAGGGGGGGGGATGTTTTATGGCCTGCGTGTGGTTTTCTAGAGGTTTGAACCCAGGTCATTTGGCTGTGGGGGGGGGGGGGATGTTTTCTGACCTCGGGTGCGTGTCGTTTTCTAGAGGTTTGAACCCAGGTCATTTGGCTGTGCGGGGGGGGGGGGATGTTTTCTGACCTGCGTGTCGTTTTCTAGAGGTTTGAACCCAGGTCATGTGGGGGGGGGGGATGTTTTCTGGCCTGCGTGTCGTTTTCTAGAGGTTTGAACCCAGGTCATGTGACTGTGGGGGGGGATGTTTTCTGACCTGCGTGTCGTTTTTTAGAGGTTTGAACCCAGGTCATGTGGCTGTGGGGGGGGGGGATGTTTTCTGGCCTGCGTGTCGTTTTTTAGAGGTTTGAACCCAGGTCGTGTGGCTGTGGGGGGGGGGGATGTTTTCTGACCTGCGTGTCGTTTTTTAGAGGTTTGAACCCAGGTCATGTGGCTGTGGGGGGGGATGTTTTCTGGCGTCGGGTGCGTGTCGTTTTCTAGAGGTTTGAACCCAGGTCATGTGGCTGTGGGGGGGGGGGTGTTTTCTGGCCTGCGTGTCGTTTTCTAGAGGTTTGAACCCAGGTCATTTGGCTGTGGGGGGGGGATGTTTTCTGACCTCGGGTGCGTGTCGTTTTCTAGAGGTTTGAACCCAGGTCATTTGGCTGTGGGGGGGGGGGATGTTTTCTGGCCTGCGTGTCGTTTTCTAGAGGTTTGAACCCAGGTCATTTGGCTGTGGGGGGGGGGGGGGGATGTTTTCTGGCCTGCGTGTCGTTTTCTAGAGGTTTGAACCCAGGTCATTTGGCTGTGGGGGGGGGATGTTTTCTGGCCTGCGTGTCGTTTTCTAGAGGTTTGAACTCAGGTCATGTGGTCATGTGACGTTTTCTAGAGGTTTGAACCCAGGTCATGTGGCCGTGCGTGGTGAACGGATTAGAATCTGATGTAAACAGAGAAGAGAGGGTCGGACCTGGGGCGAAGCTTAGAAAACCAACATTTGATCAGACAGAATACGACACACAGACAAGTGTTTTTGAACACCAACGTATCAGTAGGGGAAATACAACACTTAGACGCGACTATTTGAAAACCAACTTATGTCAAGGCCACCAAGACACAAATAGACAAAAACAGCACCCATTATAATACAATCTACGGTAAGTTATACTGGCAATTCGGTTTTCTAATTGCGCGACAAATCTGCAAAGGGAGATGAGGATAAATGATTTATCAGAAAGTACGATAACCACATATAGAATGTAGAGTCAATTTTCACTTCTCTGCTAATTTGACAGCCTGGAAATACGTGAGACACAATTGAGTGCTGACGTGAAAGAGCCCAGCTTTGCAGCCTACTAATTTAATTTTTATATCCATACAACAGTATGAAACATACAGAGAGGTAATAACATAAGACATACCGATACAAGAAACGCCTTTACAAACAAAACTTTACAAGTTATATGAAGTACGACTAATAAGAGACCCTTTAAATGTCAGATCTTGCGAAAAATTATGAGTGAGAAGCAAAACAGTTTTTTTTTTACTTAAGGTATGTAAAATTAAAAAGTAATTTAAAAAAGAAACAACGGTCAATTAAAAACTGGGTCCTTTTAAAACAATGGATGTATTGGAACAATATAAAAGTGAGTTTATTCCTTTTGTATTACAAACGTAAAGGTTTTCTTTCTAATGTCATACAATTGTTTTTAAATAAAGATGAAATTACGAAAACTGAGGCATGATTAATGTCATAGTTGAAAGTTGACGTTAAACTTGTTTATTTAGTAGACATTGTTTTTGTAGAATTTAAAGGTTTTAAGTAATTAATAATGTTAAGTATTATTAGTTTAAATTGTTATCCCTCGCCATTTAACCCCAGTGTAATCTCAGCATAGAGTTCGTAGAACATTGCTGAATACACAGCTTCTTATGGGTACCCGACCTACGTAAGGGGAAACAAGGTACAGACCTTATATCGCTCTTCTGACAATTTATGACGATTTTGTTGAAAACCATTCATGTGATCAGAGGCGTAGCGACCCTTCCCGGTGCCCGGGGACAAACTTTTCCATTTGCACCCCCCTCAACATTTCGATTTGCACCCCCCTCAAACTTTCGATTTGCACCCCCCTCCACCTTTCAATTTTTTCCCCCCATTTTGGCGCCCCCTAAGGTCGGCGCCCGGGGACATATGTCCCCCCCCCCCCCGCCCCCCCTCGCTACGCTACTGCAAGTGATATTTCTTTTACTTGTTATGTAACTAATGTTGCTGTATTTGTTTTTAGAAAAATTGATCAGGTTGATTTTTTAAACTTGAGAGCCGAATATTATAGTACTACGTCAAGCGATGTAATGCATGTGTGATTTAATTAACAGCATCATAATAATTATTTTTTAAAAGTTTTCTTTAGTAATTTTAACTGGATCAAAAATATTCACTTACTAATGAAAACATAATTATGATACAACTATTTTTATTCCTTTTGTGCAAATCTACATGCATTCATACATTAAAACATATTTAAAATATTCCAATACATCTTGGTTGAACATTAAGACATCGAAATGTTCATGTTCCGCATGATATAAATTAAAACAGCTTAAGTTACTTTCCATGGATTGTACAAATAGCGAAGGGAGAGTACCCACATATTTGATTCAATTTTCTTTAAATGAAAGAAATTCAAAACTAGCCACAGAATTTAAGATAAAGTTAATTTCTTGCAATTTTATCCAAAACAATTTATAAAATTGTATGTGAATCTGTCTATATTTTATAAGTCATAGAAATAGGAATAGACGTTGGATTATAATTTAAATTTAAAACGATTATTATTGTAAAATGCATAAAAATAAAAAGGTGAACATTCTCTTTGATAAGGTGCTCATTTGTACCATTATCATTTTTCTCTATATATTTTGCTATTTTTTGCCTTAGTGTCACCCCCCTAAATGGGGTCACCTGGTGCAGTCCGCACCCCAGCCCCCCCCCCCCCCCCCCCTTGCTACGCCTCTGCTCTAGAGACATCTTACTTCTGGTTCTTTCATTTATGGTTTTGTCTAAGTGTATATTTAGTATAGTGTGCACATAGGACAACGGTATGTACACGTACAAAGTACATAGTTCATATACATAACACAACACATGACGCTTTACGCATAGCACAACATTTAACACATGATACAAAATACTTTAACATAATACAAAATATCTAAAACCTAATACAAAATACCTAAAACATAATACAAAATGCCTAAAACATAATACAAAACGCCTAAAACATAATACAAAATACCTAAAACATAATATAAAATACCTAAAACATAATACAAAATACCTAAAACATAATACACAATACCTAAAACATAATACAACATACCTAAAACATAATACAAAATACCTAAAACATAATACACAACACTTAACATTTAACACATTAAAAATAACACATAGAGCATAGAACCTAACACATAGCACAAACATACAACACCCTGACACGGACCTACATATCTATACGAAACCAAAACTAACCCTACACCATCACAGAAACTGGAGACCGCGGTGCCAACACTGTCTAATGCCAGAAATTTTTTTTAATTAAAAAATAAAATAAAAAATAAAATAAAGTGAAACTTGTGAATATGCCCATGAAGTAAACTTGGGTAGAGGGCGTTGGGCAACAAAAAATACGCCCCCCTCCACGGGATTAAAGTCTGCTGAACAATCGAATCTCATCTTGGGGCTTTAAGTCTGCCCAACAATCGGCTGCTGTTGCCAAGCTGGTCACGTGGCGAGCCAGATTTTTACAATGAGGCTGCTTGCATACTAATAAGGACATTTCTAAAAACTTGCCACCGTGGCAAATAGTAGGTTATTTAGTCCTTGCAGTAGATGTTTTTTTTTTCTTACGTCGATAATATCGGCGAGGATTTATCTAGACAATGAGGATCTGCGTGGAATTCGCTATGTGGACATCGCTAGATGGATGTGGATAAGAGTATCCATGGGTGAGGCAGGGGATGTGAAGGTGGGTGGGGCAGGAGCAATAATCTGTGCCCTACATGATTTTAGTGTAGACCGTGTTGTGTAGCGACTTGAACAGGTTATGACGTATTTCACAAATTGGTTGTGTAGTAGGTTTAGGTCAACATCGTTACCTAACGTCTGGGGCGCTTCTATTTTTAAATTTTTATATTTAAGGGAGGTAAAACATGGACACGCTAAAGAACAGAGGCGTTACATACACCTCAAAAATAAAAAATAATAAAAAAAAAATAATCAGAGTTTGGGTTTATGTCGAGTTATATTCTCAGAAATATGTGACACGTATTGAGTTAGGGTTGAGTACAGTAAGAATCAGATATTTTTAATACTTTTTTTTAAGACAGTGTGTATAGGGAGTTAGAAGGGGGTGTAGTGGGGTAGATTCGTGTTTTCTGATAGGATTAGAAATTACTTGATATTAGGTGAATATTTAGAGAATGGATCAACTAGCGAATGCTGCCGGGTACTTAACAAAAAAAAATGGAAGATTCTTTTAAAAAATCCTGGCGGTGTTGTCAGGTGTATCACGGGTAATCGTCTGCACCGAGTGATACACTGCCTGAACACGTGACACGTGACAGCAAACTAGCGGTGTTTTTTTTTTTCTGGCACTTCCCCGGTTCACAACTGCGCAGTCACCTCGCGAGATAACGCGAGATTCTGACGTCATTGTCGCCTTCAAACAGCGAGGCTGGCAGGGAAAACAACCTGGGTCTGAGATTAACGGTACCGCAGTAAACAACCCACTCGAAACTCTTCCACTTCCTCTCTGAACATCCCGGAGTTACTCCTCTTGATTTAAACACTTGTTTACCTAAAGTGAACACGAAGACCTCTTCGAAAAAAAAACAAAAAAACTACAAGAGTTACATTGTCACCTTGCAAACGGTGGATGAGTTTTTAAAATGTCATCTATATATATAATTCTCTTCTTGGAGACGTTAGAAAACACCAAGCTGTAAGCGCGCTCCCTACCACCCCCACCCCTACATGGTATGGTGAACTGTGGTTCACTCTAAATGTTTACAAACAGAGCCGGGTTTAGTGACGGCTATTAGGGTCAGATAATTTAGTTTGAAACGATTTTAATGTTAGGGGAGGTAACTAAGAGGAGTTTGCTTTCACGGGGGGGGGAGGGGGAAAGGAGGGGGGGGTATCGTCCTTAGCAAGCTACTAATAGTGTTTCAAAGCAAATATTTTCACTGGCAGCATTTGTACTGTCGAATTCACAAATTATGAATAACTGAAAAGT